>NC_091821.1:437935397-438225397 GCF_038994185.2 Dermacentor albipictus
GTTCCTTTGAACAGTGCTAACTACCCAGTCTTGCGTCTACAGTGACTCTTGTTGGCGGGAAAGAGGTTCATTGAAGAGTGGCACATATGTACACATTGCCACATACTCGGTGACTCAGGTGGGTCCGATGGTTGCTTTCAAATCATTTTACCTCACCACAGCAGCCCTATACGCTACCCATTCGACTACCAGTGACCCAGGTAGGCGGGAAAATGGTTAGATACGAACATAGATGTACCGATACATGCAAACATACCACATAGATAGATATTCCTTGGAAACCAGGTAGGCGGGAAAATGGTTAGATACGAACATAGATGTACCGATACATGCAAACATACCACATTGATAGATAGTCCCTGGAAAGTGTGTAAGGTACCCAAGGAATGCTAACACATTAAAAGGGGACGGGACAAGGTGAGCGCTAACTTTTGACTGTGCTCACCTTTCAATTATGTAGCACTACCTTGGCCTGTCCTTTTTTATGGTTATTTTCATTTTGCGCTATGTGGCCATATGCTTTATGTTCTGAAATTGTTGAGTATGAACCAACTAGCCCAGCAACATGTACTACTAAGTTACATCATGTCAGCATGATTTCGGGCATAATTAAGGCATCATCTGTGACCAGATATGCAGCAGTGTAATATTATGCTGTTGAGCTATTACTTATATGCAGTGGCGTAGACAGGGAGGGTACACCAGGCACATAACCCACCTCCCCCCGAAATTTCTGTGTTAGTGTGCTGCCACTCCCGCTCGCTTGGAAAAAAATTTCATGCCACTGCTTATATAAAACGTTCTGCCTTATACTTTTCAATTTGTATCTCGTTTGTTTACGATATTACATCATTAAACATTTTGGAATGCATAAACTGCAAACTAGGTCTAAAATATCGAAGTGTAAGCGTCCAGCTTCTAATAAAGAGGAGAATGACAAGCTTGAGTGTGTTGCCTGTTCTAGGACCTTTCGGCCACAGGTTGCACATTTAGGTCTTTTATGTTTCAGCTTTCTTGCAAGTTCTGTAATAAAATTGCCTCTCTCCATTAAGCTGAATGATTTGGGTTTGGGCCCTTTGTTTCTTGTAAATGTAATAAGCTTAAACCGAACTTTTGACGGGTGAAGCCCTGTGATCATTTAGAGTCAGGGTCAGTCACTTCGCAGTCGGGTGCAAATTCGTGGGTTTAGGGCTTAAAGGAACTCCTACTATACATATCTTTAGCCTATGTGTAGAACCTAGAGGCGACCACAAAAATTGGGAGCACTGTTGGATCTCAGTACATTGAATCCTGTTCCATTAAACCTTGTTTTTAACAGACCCTGCTCTCTGTTCCAATTTTCACAGCTTCTGTTGCTTGCCTCCTCTGTGAAATTTTAGCAATAGGCACTGTGCTTACTGATTATTCAGGGCACTGAATAATCAAACGGTGGAGTTTGGATATTGTGGACTTAAGCTAGCAGTCATGGTAGATGCAAAGGGTGAACATTAAGAAATCTATGTGTGACCCATTTTCAGCGTCCTTTGCGACTCGGATCTTTTTGCTATTGCGACGCATTGCCATGACCTTGAACACCTGGACATTCTAGGGTCTGCAGAGGCAAGCTCATCTGGAGTCGCTCAGTGAGTGATGTGGCTTAATATTTTCCTGGAGCTGCTAGTGCTTGTTTATATACAATGCAGCCACCACTGAGGAGCGTATGTTTCTGCTGTTGCTCGGCTGCATGGAATTAGATTTGCCAGTTGTCACACTGACATGTAAATGATTACAGTGACTAGTTTTTGCCAACTAACCACAGTTACAATGTTATCAGTCATTGCAAGATGTGTCTGCATGTGCCCAAACTTTTCCAAATGTGGTTGCCTATTCTATAGTGAAAGAATCTTGTTAGTAACATTGTGTGCACAAAGTGAATCTAGTGGTGCACATTCTGGAACGTGCATGAGCACCAGCAATTACACTGGAATGTATGATGAGTCATGCACTTGACCTGTAGATCATGTTTCGGCAACCAACAACTGCGCCAGCCTGGAACACTAGTGAAATATAATTCCTGTGCATGCGGCAGGAGTCTAAAGAATTGCTCAAAAGAGTGCCTGTGCTTTTCTGCCAGGTTGTTGAAATTCCAACCACATTTTGTGTTTATTATGATAGCCCAAGGGGCATGATAACTGTTGGCTGTACATTCTTTAATGTACTTTCGGGCTCCAGCAAGAGCGTACTTGGCAGTGCTGTTGTGAAGCTCGCTAAATAAAGATTATACACAAATATCCATCAACTCTAAAAGCAAAAGGCTTGCTGAAGCATTGGTTTATTCAGGCACAGAATTTCTTGTGGCAAGCACGATATGCATTGCTTGTGACAAGCTAATCTATGCTGCTGACCATAGTGCAAAAACCACTCATATACTTTGAATTTAAATTAATACATTGCCATAGGTCCTCATTGAAACCTAAATCTGAATGTTGATTTGGTTGAAAGTTGCCAAAAGTATTGCTAATGTCAGAATATGCCTCCAAACTTTGTTTGGAGCACTGCAATGTTCAAACATATTCACTGCGTCTTGGGTCACCGGCAGGTCATGGCAATTATCCCTCCTGTTCGGCTGTGATTATGCATCTTACTTGTGGTGTGAAAGGGACATCTTTATGAAAAAGTAGGCCTAGATTTAGCACCACTAACGCTAAATATGCGACAGCATACATACATTGCATGCATGCTTCTCTTGTGCTAAATTCGCTCTTTGAAATGTCTGACATGTGCATCACATGCTACTGCCTTCTTCCATCATGACAGCTAGCACTACATGGTGCTTTGTTAGACTTCACTTCCTTTGGGATCAGCCCACATTTCTAGACCAAATGGTGATACCTCCAAAGTGGGTGAAGTCTGCCTATAATAAAAATCAATGCAAGTGAGAAATTTTTCCTTTTGAGTGCAAGCATTGAGGCACCATCTCTCTGAGGCTTGAGAAGAATGTAAAGGCGGATCACCGGCGGGTCATGACATGCAGGAACCAGGGCCTCAGAAATCACTGTCACATTAGACATCCCGGTTACAGCAATGACTTCCTATGGGTGTCCTGTGGACATCCACTGCGAGGACGTGGATATCCTAGGGATGTGTCGAATACTTTCTGTGGACGTCCCTCACATGACCGTTTGGTTGCACGTTCTGTGTCCTGTGGATATACTTTACATAACCGTGAGGGACATTATGGGGACGTACTTGGTACATTTTACGGGCATATGCCGGGACCTTTTGCACAGTGTGTGCCATAATGTCAATTATGGTCACAGCACACACTGTGCGACATATGCAACGATACATTGTATGCACATGTTATGTGTGCATGCACGTGTGCAGAAGTGCAGTGTACTCCTCATTCTTCTAGGTCTTCTGCCAAGCACAAGTGCCTTATTGAACTAATTGAAGTTTTCAGAGCAAATTGCATCAGAAAATTCAAAAATTATGACGTACAGACAAGCTGCAGACATGATAGCTTTGGATTGTAACTCAGACATGGGAGAAAACATAACTCTGTTATGAGGAAACTCAAAGAAAAATCCTCAATTAGAGAACAAATATTCATGTATATGTCAAAAAAGGTCTGTGTTGGGTAACCTTGGGACAGCCATAGCAGGATATCCTTGGGACATCCGTAACATGATATCTGAAACTGTACGTCCAGCGGATGTTCTTTTTGTATCCGAAATGGTGCATGGACATTGGGACATGATTTGGATGTCATATGAATGAAATGTTTTCACTTGATGCTAAGTGATGCTAAGATGATGGTATGCCAATCTCTACCTCGCATGCATGTGATGTTATCAGATCCTTGCAGCACATCAAGACACTTGCTACGTAGCTTATCCCATTTGGCCGACAGGTATATACATAATCTCTACGTCTTTCATTATCCCTTCTTTTCAGCGTGCTCAATGAGTGCAAGCAGCTGAAGATTCTCGACGTGTCCTTCTGCTTCAATATTAGCCTCGATTTTGTGCAAGAATGGAAGAGGCTGTACCCCAAGGTGCAAATCAAGAGGAGTATATCGGATGCCTTTAGATGACACGCCGCTCCCTCTAAGCGAATTTATTGTGTATAAACTAACATCAGAAATTTTGGTGAGCAGTAACAATTGAAAGCTTGTATATAACTTGTTTCTGTAAAATGGATTATGTCATGTAAAAACATGAAGTTGTCATGGGTGTTGCGTTACCTTGCGTAATAAAATGCAGCACTGTCTATCTAGGCTTCGTGTGTTTCAACTTGTGCTTTCTTTACGTACACCATTGCTGCGCTTTGTTTTCATGTACCTTACACTTAACACCCAGCTAAACCCTGGGCTGCACCTGCCTGTGAGTGGCTGAAATGTAATCACAAAGATTTTGGAACGCTACAGTTGTGAGAAAATGAAGTTCTCTTTTAAGTTTGTCAATGAGCCAAAAATTGGACAAGAAATGTGTGGTTTATCCATTGCAATTTTAGACTTCAAGGCAGATGCAACAATGGTGATCTGACTTTATTGATTGACTCGTGACATTGACTGGGGAAGATGCAACAAAAAAAGAAAATCTGAAGAATTTTTTTCCCTTTGCACACCAACTCAACACTGAAAATTTGTACCATTTGCTTTGCAAACGACTTACTGCGCATGTTACATAGATTCTCCTTGCACATCCGATTAGCACCCTGTTTGAAAGCTGTGCATTTCAAGCACATCCATCCCACAAAGATACATTTAGCCTTTGTTAATTAAAACCCATCTACGACTGTTTCTGTAATACAATCAAACCTTAATATGACAAACAGCACAAACATTGCAAGATAGTTTCGTATATATTGTTTGAAAGCAGCGCAAGCTGGAACGCTCAGCTTCGTGGCGTTTTCTGCCATGCTGAACCATGCACAACTATTCCTACCTCAACTCCAACCTTTTCACACAGAGCCATCAGCACTTGCATAGTGCCAAGCGTTGTCTACGAGACTGGCACCACATACGTGGACATTGCCTCTGATGGCTTCAGGTGTGCATGGTGCGATGCTTGTGCAATTCCCCTTCGAGAAATTTTCAGTGCGCCTCGCCCAATCTCGGGGGCTCTGTGGAGAGGTTCACCCTGCCAGCTAGTGTTTACATCGCCATGCCGAGAGTGGTGCTCTCCACATATTCAACATAAAAATGATACACATGCTTACAAGTGAGTGCTGTGCTACCACCTGCTTCCGCTGTGTTGTTGAGAAGCCTATGTCATGTGTGCGGAGTGAGTGTGTGTTCCGATGCTGAATAGTTATGCAGGTGCATTAACTTTGGTATAATCGTAATTTTAGTCTATATCCATGTTTGCTATAACAAAGATTTAGCTAATGCTGCTGTGCAAAGACTAATGTTTTAAAACTTAGCACTGCTAAACATCCAGTTTGCTATTTCAAGACAGAGAGTGCCCCTACAACCACCCTCTATGTGCAAATGAAAATACATGCATGTAAAATAATGCAATCGTTTGAAGAAAGACAAAGTGACATGCTCTGTTAAAGGAGGTGCCCTGTGCATAGTCAGCTTCAAAAACTTACAGGACACGAATTCCATAACAAATTTCAATTCCTGCTCTGTTGAGGCATAGCACTTCTCAATAATGAATCGCTATGTTTGCTATAAGAATGACTAGACTGAAACCTTGAGTTCGTGGCTATACAGCCAGGCTTCAAAAAAATTGATAGTCGCCAATCTCGTGCCCCGTAAGCATTCGTGGCCAACTGTGCAGCTTTCAAATATGCAACGACCATTCCACACCTATCCCACACTAGCAATAGATGGCACCACAGTAGCCTTTCCAACAAACGAGAAGCCATATGAAATGTACAAAGCGTAGAGATGCGACACCCAACCATTTGTTATATTGCATAGGCTGCAGTACACGACACTGTCCGCTGCCTCTACAAAGGCCAACAAATCACTTTACCGAGCACGGAAGCAGTGTGTTCCAGATAGCTGTGCTTCAGAACTGCAATTACTGAAAAGGAAGCAAACTTGCATGTCTGCCAGAGCTGGTTTTCAGAGGACTGCATGTAGTTAGGCAAGTGAACAGCACTCGTTTTTATGCGAAGCATATTACGAGGGCTCAACCCAGCTCCTCAGGCGCGGCGGTGACCATGAAATCACGTGACACCGTGACGTCACGACAGAGGAGAAGTGGCTTTGGCTCAACTCTTGCAAGACGGGCTGGGTGGGAATCGAACCAGGGTCTCCGGAGTGTGGGACGGAGACGCTACCACTGAGCCACGAGTACGATGCTTCAAAGCGGTACAAAAGCGCCTCTAGTGAATGCGGTGTTGCCTTAGAAACGAGCTGTTTCTAAGGCTCAGGCGTGCGACGCTTGCTCAGGCGCACATTTCGTTGCCGCGCCGAACGCTGCGTTGCTCGACGCTCACCGCGTCCAATGCGGGGCGCGTAGTCGCTGGCGGGTCGACGGGAACGCTGTCGCGTTCCACTCTTGAAGGCGAAGCAGGGTAACGCATGAGTTGTTTCTTCGTCTAGCCGAACCAAATATAGCCAAGGAACAGCAGTTCACCAGGCTAAACAGTGGTTCAACAACTAAAATAAAGGCTAGTATGCTTCGCATCCTGGGCTTAACCTTAGCTAAGCCACAGCCATTTTTTGTCAGATAAAGAGCAGTTCATGGCACAATGGTTTATGCAGACGCAGTTCCATGTTGCCAAACCTTCATTGCAACCCATTTTCAATGGAGTAGCTCCACTACAATGCTCAGTGCAATGGCACCCATCTCTTGCATATTTACTAGCTCACCAAGCCTCCTCTCATGGCGAGTGGCTTCTTTTGGTATTGCAGAAAGCCAGTTTACTAATACAGCTAAAGTTATTTCTCTCTTTAGTGATCCTTTAACATCTACATGGGTTACGAGAGATCACAGTGCATGGCTCCAGATTTTCAGCCATTCGGAGTTCCTTAACATGCACCCAGGTCTTCTGCATCATTCCATGCCAGAGTGCGACCGTCGCAGGCAGGAATAAAACCACCAACCTTATGCTCAGCAGCACGACGCCATAGCCATTGAGCCACCACAGCAGGCAGCATTACAGAGCAGGTGAGGAAAGACACACAATTGATTTCTTCGAAATCTGCCTTTATTGTTGTTGTCTATGACTGCCTCTGAATAAATTAAACTGACCCCTGCCGCACTCCCACACCGCCCTTAGAGGGAGAGGGGGAAGGCAGCACCCTTGCCCGAGACTATGGTACACACTTGCATAATCAAACATGCCTCGCCTGGCCCAAAGTGTGGAAGCAATGACTGGCGAGGCACTAGAGAATGAGAAGAAGGGGGGAGAGACTTGCATGAATGGCATGGCCTACGTATGCGGGCACACGAAAAAAAAAAGTGAGCTGGGAAGGTAGTAAGGCTCCTTACACGAAAAGAAAAAAAAAAAGTGCAGGTCACGAAGAAGCAGTGGTGTGCTCGTCCATCAGTGTGCACGGTTTGCAGTCGCACATCCTCGCCACGTCGTCAGCAGCGGCTTCTTGCATCGTGGCTGGCTCCCTTGCTTCTACAAAACCTGCCTTCTCCTTGCATTCAATGACCAAAAATTTACACTTTACAAAAATACGAGAGAAGAAAGCAGCAGTGGTGTCGCACTGTACTGCTCTTGCTCCACTTTGCTGCTGCTGCCGCTCCTCCCCGCATCAGTTGCTTGCAGAAGGTGCGCACTCGCTCGCTGACGAAGACCAATCGTGTAAGGCGGTGTGGTTCGTGGGCCTGCTGGCTTTTTCTTCTCTGCGGCGGGGCGCGGGGTTTCTGCCAACTTTCAACGCTTGCTCTGGTTAGTCTACGATTGAAAGTTGAGCAAAACCGATGAGCGCCTTGTCATCTGGAGTGTCTACGGCAGCCTCCTCGGGTGTCTGTTTCTGTGCAGAAAAGATGCCCATGTTGAGGAACTTAAGAGAAATTTTCTGAACTCCATCTTAGCTGGCGAGCCAAATGGTAAAACAATGCACATTCAGTTATAAGAAGCATTAGTTAACCGTGTATCTAGGTCCTGCCAGTTAAATGTGTGGCCCCCAACTAGCAAAAGCCAACACAACATTCTCCGCCAAAAAATTCCCATATTGTATTGTAGGCTCGATGGAAAAGAGTTGAAGATTCTAGATATTGGCGATTATATATTGGCCTTCCGCTGTACACTACAGTATAGTTTCATCTACTAGCCCCAGCATTAATTATTCGCATGCATTCTTATTGGCTCTCTTGAAAAGAACAGCATCTTACCAAGGCAAATGTGGTCGTCTTCATGATCTGGTTGTCAATCAGTTTCTGCAGGTTGGCTGCCACTGCACAAACAATGGGGGTTTTGCTTTGTAACCTTGCATAAAAAAATAAAGGCTGAAAGTGTTCAGCATGCCATCTGATCCCTTAAGCGCATTTGACTCACCAACAACAACATCTTTCCCATCAACCAAGCCTGCTCCAACAAGCTCCGAGGCAATGCCATCAGCAGTATCTGAAAGAAAGCAAACAGAAGGTTGTCTCTTCAATGCGCTCGTGTTCACTACTTTATCCATGCACGAAAAAGGTGTGTAGCCAGGAGCACACATCATGGGCTGGCCAATGCACCAGTGCAAGCTTGCTCTGACATTTACAGTTAAGACATGCACTAACACCTACTGTGCTGTATGTTTCAAAAGCATTGCTGCAAACATTTTTGATAAGTCATCATGTAGTGCGTGTTTGCCTGCATAATGTGTGCACCACCTGCAGTGGCCATTGCAAATCGGAAATATTTTTCCCTCTTCAGACTGATGGGGCTAATTGTCGTCTTGTTGTGGATGGTTGGACCAGACAAGATGACAATTAGCCAATTAGACAATTATGATGTGCATAGTGAAGTGCTCTTTATGATACAGTACCAAAGTACGCTACCCGCGGTACCAAAGCAAGCAAAAAGAATACAGCCAATCATCACAGTTTCTCGCAATTGTGCTGCACTCAAGAAAGTGCGTTACTTGACCAACTAAGAGAAGTGCATGTAAACTTAGTTGAGTCGGGTACCAGAAAATATGGGACAGAATGGGCCAGAAATGTAACTTGCCTATTTACACTATGGCATACAGTCAACGACCAATTTTTCGAACGCCTTCGTGGCACTGCCATGTGCCCTGTAGAGCCAACGTATAAAGACGTCTGAAATTATCGACACTGAAACTGTTTGCCATCAGATTTTTTAGACTTATTTGCCATGACCGTCAACAGGTCCAAAACGGCACTATTTGAAGCCACCACTACGGCCATTTTGATTATCTTGCAAACTCGGACCAGTGCTCTCGAACCCCAATCTACTGGGAGCTGTAGTAGTTATGTGCTGTGCTTCGATTTTTGCTATCAAGCTTGCTGCTATTTGGTGCAGTGTTTTTTATTTAAAGGATTTGCAGCTGTCAACAATGGTGCCAACTCTGCCTTTGTCATCTTCGCCGACGGGGTCAAAGCACAAAAAGCACAGCAGGAGTTCAATGGGGCCACTGTCACGAGACATAAAAATGTGTTCCTTAACTATATACGGGTGCCCTTGCCATCTCCTGTCACAATATGAGCATCGAGACGCCTAACAATTGTACTGGCTAGCCTTTCTATTTCAGATGTAGATTTTGTGATTCGAGCTCTTGAAGGCAGTTGTTAAAGGCATACATTTGTTCTTTGGACAGCCCGATTTTTGCGACGTTGGGATTTTTGGGAGGTTGGGATTTGAGACGTGCAGACTCCAGGGGGTCCGAAAGGTCAGGTGTCGACTTTATTTAGCAGTGTATAGGTGTGCAAACAGTGTGTCACAATTCTGAGTCTAATCTCCCTCTCTCGCACTACTTGCATCAAAGCATAATGGCATTGCTCCGTAAAACCTGGGGTCGTGTTTCTTTCTTTTTCTTTCTTTTTATAGAGGAAGCTCTACCTCAGGAGCTCCTATCAAAATATATGGGAATGAAGAAATAATTCTCCTTGGCATCCACTGCACCAAATTTAATGAGGCTTGTTGCAGTTAAATGGAAATGTTAAACTGCATCAAATGTGGGGAGCAGATTTTTTATTTAGGCCATCTATTCTTTTTATAAGAACTTTCAAAAGTTGCAAAATTTGAGAAAACTGAAGCATCAAGCTTTAACTTTAACCGAGCAAATAAAAGAAAACTATACCGCGATTGCATAAACTGCAACTATTGAGACATTTAATGCAGGCAAAATTTATGTATTATAAACACCGTTTCGCCGTTTCCGAGACATGCCACTAATTTGTGAGTAGGACCTTTGCGAAAACCTTGTAAGCATGGCAACAATCTCGCGCGCCTATATTGTATTTGTCCACTTCAGATTTGGAAATCCTGTGCCTCACTACCGATATTGGACAACTTTTGTAAAAAATTTGGGGCCTTAAATGAAAATTCTGCTTCTTACAGTTTGTAGAATTCAGCTTTCCCTTAAATGCAACAAATTTCCTTCAGATTGATTCAGCGGTTGTCTAGTCTAAGCTCATATGTGCATTTCACACAAGACATTCGAACCCACTCATTACGACAGCGGTTTCAACGATACATTGAACATAACAATAAGCAATCGTGAACTTCTGTGAACACAAATTGCACTAGGGACGAGACCGCGAGGTAGAAGAAAACAGGACCAACATAGTCTTGTCTTGCATTCATCCCGTCTTCTTCTACCTTGGTGCCTCGTCTCTAGTGCAGTTTGAGTCCACCAAAAAAAAGTCTTACCAACTAGCCTCCCAACACACTTTCCGTGAACTTTTGTGTGTGCTCTACAGTAAAATTAATCACTTACTACAATGCTCCCATGCTGTGTTATTGCTTGTAACAAATTAATCTTGCTACTGAGTGTCTGCGCCGCGCAATATCAAGGAAAAGCATGCGCCGCCACACTCGCCTGCATGCGATGTGCCTTCATAGCACTCGCATTGCGTGCTATGCAAGCCGCCCCACATGCTTCAGCCACATCACTAGCCTCACATTTGTCTTTTTTCCCAACCATTGAAACAAGTCTGAGGGTTGGGAGGGAAACGGAAGAGGCATATGCGGCTGGCTGGTGCGGTGAAGGCACGTCGGATGGCGTACGCAGCGCAGAATCCGTGCGGCGGCTGGCGCATTTTAGAGCGCAGCTTTTAAGGCACGTTTATTGTCCGATAGTCTCAGTGCATGGCGAGCGTCGTTTGCAACCAGTCATGCTACGCCATTTGCACTGCGCCGGCGGAAATTCCGCCCTCTTTATACAATAATACATTGTTAACTCGAACTCTCATGTCTCAAAAAATTGGCTAAGTCGAAATTTCTCGCGGCACCGAACCATTTCCCATACGTGCCATGTATTTATTGCCTTTTATTTTGAAGTATTTTTGGGCCCAATTGCGGATATCTCGAAATCTTGACCGAGAGTGGAACAAAATCTTTGCCATCGGACCGTTTAACAAGCTTCACACGAGGCCTTGGCCACGCCTGCCATAAAGCAGACACTTTCCCTAAATGTGAAGTCGGACGCTAGCAGCATAACAATGTTGTCAAGCAATCACATGGTGCATAATGTGACGGGAGAGACGTGCGCAGAACATGGAGGAAGGAAAAAGTTAGGAGAGAGCATTGTGCAACCTGACTGAAGCCAAACCTGTCGGCCCAACACGTAATTGCATGTCAAAATGCGTGGTTAGTTTTAGTGTTCTCGCTCCGCAGGCAGAGCCACGGCAGGGCAGCCGAACAAGTTCGCAATGAATAAAAGCTACCGGCCCAGCTAATGGGAACCAAACATCTCAGCAAATCTCGATCCTTACTCAGTGATCTCGACGCAAGAAGCCACGTGTTGGGCCACCACTGAGCAAAGGGGCTGGCTTCACGGAGCATTTGCTTGCCAAGGCTGGCTGAGTGACGTAATGCTCTCTCCAAACTTTTTCATTCCTTCATAGCACAGAGGCAGGCCCGGCAAAATAGCATGCTTGACGCAGTTCATTTTGTTCACTTTATGCAATGCACGTGATGTACTATCAGAGACGCGATTTCCATTTTAATTTTATTTTTTACAACGCACGCGGCAGGGATTTTTTTATTGTGTTGCGAAGAATAAAAGCGCACGTGCCACATGCGTTCCAGTACATCCTGCTCGCATAGTGCATACTCGTGAATGCTCACGTCACTTTCTGTGGCACCATTCTCCTTAAGTCCATGCTGTGTGCATTGCATAGTATTCCAAACCTCTCAATTTTGTTCGAACAGCTTTGCTATTCTAATGTGATATGTTAGCAGTGGTCTATGCAATACATGCAGCATGGACTTTCCGGGAACGGTACCACAGAAAGTGATGTGAGCATTCACGAGTCATGCCATGTGAGTAGGATGTATAAGGGACAGGTGAATTTACTCACACTGAAATCGCTAGAATGGCTACAAACGGAGGGGACAGTGAAAGCGATAGCGATGACAACCAAAGACCTGGAGAGGTGCCAACACCAGCCGAAACAAGAAACGCGCTTTGCTTGCTGCGAAATAAAGTTAATTGCAATGGCAGGAATGATCGGCTCATGCGACGTGTGAAGCAGCTCGAGAACGCCTACTTCAACGCATGCGCTGCCGGCTGCTCTGTTCGGAGCATGCGTAGTACGATCCTCAACCCGCGCACCGCTTTCAACAGCTGTCTGAGACTGTCAGCAAAGCGGTGCCAAAGTGGTGCCTATAAGCACGGTAACTTCACTTTCAGCCTTCTAAAGCTTTGCTAACTATTAATATATACAGCTTCCACACTCACCTTTGTCACGTGTGAATTCAAATCTGATGTCATTAAGCTCTTTCCTTTGATTCCTAGAAGAAGAATAGTTCCACAGTTAGAAGCCAGAATACAAGCAATGAAAGTTGTCCCTTTGCTCTAAAATTGCTCTAAAACATCCCTTACGAGTAGGCTTGTGCAAATATTAATATTTTCTAATAGTGTTAAATCAAATGTTATGCTATTTGATATTTGCTTCACCTCAAATCTCAATATTCAAATTTTCAAAGTATTCAAAATGAATGAACATATGTAGTTTCCTGCATAAAAGCTGCACCCCCAATTGCAACACCCCGGAATGAAAAAAAAAAATCTGCACTTATAACCTGCAGAAATAACTGCACACAATGCCCATATCTTTGCGAGAACAGTCTCCATACGTGAAAGCACGAATCGTCCACATAAAATCTGCAGCCATCTACTTTGTTCACCACCTCTTTGGCAGTGCTCATAGCAGAAAACTTTGCTTTAAATGCTCTAAAGGTGGTAAAGGCAAACCATTTTTGTGAAGCCGCCCCTCAAGTCGAAATTCACATATAACATGCACCCCGATTTTACTGTTAAATAAAAAAAAATATATTTGTTTATGCACTTGCAGAACAGAACGCGTTAAGCTCATGTGTAGATGCAAAGCATCAAGTTGGATTTGCTCAACACAGCCTAAACTACTGGCATCAAGCAGTCAAGGTTGCACTTCACAGCATCGCGAGAACGCACGATGGGCATGTGCAGAACGCTTCCGCGGCCTCAACTACCAACAAAATTTAAGTAGATTTAAGCACAACAGGGGGGCGAGAGCGTGGAAACAAATTTTCTGTGTACCTTGGAGTTGGAAAAATGTTAGCCTTGCACTTTTGCATCAATATATCTGAACAGCACCATTTAGAAAATGATTTCAAAGACAAAAAAATTTCTATTTTTGCAAGTAAAAGACTTTTTCAGATTTGTCAGCTTCTAGCTATTGTGTCAAACTTTTATGCAAACCCCACAAGTATTTGAACTATTTGCTTTGAAATTATACTGCACTATATTACTATACAATTCTACTTCGCTTTGAACCAAAATATTTATATTCACACAAGCCCACTCCACTCCTATTACTCCTGTGATGAGGAGCACACTATGGCACTAGCAACCAGTTTACAAGCAGACTATTTTTGTACAAGAAATGGGATAGAGGTGTTCCAGTGCTTACCTTATCCTGAGGACAAGGTTGATGGTCTCCGAAGTTGAGATTGCGGCTGCAGAAGGCTGCTGAGGAGGTTGCTGTTGAGGTGCCTCACTGTGTGCTGTGGACTCTGGCACTGGTGGTGGCTGCATGCAAGGAGGGCACGCTTTTCTCACAACTGTCGCTCCATCAAGATAGCTGAAGTGATACTAAACAGCAACAGTTAAGTTTATAGATTTGCGAGGTATTCTATCAAAAGCCTATCGGCATTTGTTTCGCCGAAAACGGTTGATTACTATAGCCTTAAGTTAGGGCCAATCTTGCCTTTCTTGAACTCTGCACCGAAACCTCAGCTCTGGCACATCAATGTGACATCACCGACTTCAAAGCATTCTCGCGTGTTTAGGATGTTCTGAAGCAGAAAGAGTTCATGAAAATTGCTAGGCTGTTGCAGAGTAGAACTCCTTTCTCGATAAACAGTGAACTAGACCCAAGCAGACGATGTCATAACCCATCATGTCGAGGCCTTGTACAGTAAATTCAGGGGTGCTACTCAGGATATCAGTGAATTCCATCATGTTGTTGAACTCGTCACCTTGTCAGCTCCGATTGGCCCAGAGGGCTGCTACGGCCTCTCTGATTGGCTTAAAATGCCACTGCCACAAAACCTGACAATTTTTTCAGAATTCACTGATGTTCTGGAGTAGTACCACAGGTCAGTGTGAGCATTACCATTTGATTTTGCGTCTTTTCTGGCCTACCAAGCCTCCCTTTGTGCTAAGAATGGCCACGTTGCCCAAATGCAGATGTGTAATTTACTAATGAGGTTCAGCTTAACATTTCTTGCTAGTGCTCCTTTAGTGCTTGCAGTCCATATTTACAGGGCCTCCTCACATCATGCCTTTTGCAGGCTATACCATAAAATGCCACATACACTAATAAGTGGCTTTCTTCCGGCTCGTAATCTTTGCTTTGTGTTTTATATTTGAGCACTGAAGTCCTAAAGAGACCACTAAAGGAAAACACTTCGTAGAGTTAGATTGATAGGTTATTCGTGTAAAACTCGTATCATTTTCTGTGTGCCAATAGTATATGACTTTGTTGCATAGAAATCGCTGGCGCCAAAATAGATTTGTTGATGTAACCACTATGTGCCCTCTTTTTTCTGCCATTCTCCGAATTAGCCACTGCTGATGTCATACGAGAGGTGCCATATCCAATACTGGTGGTGCCACCACAATTTTCCATTTTCATCATTTCCTTGCTTAGAAAAGCCATGTTCTCGCTACAAATTATGAATTCGTTATTACAGAAGCCTCATCGTTTAATCTAGCCCGACTTAATATTTTCGTTACTGTCCCTAAAGAGGCTTAAGAATTTTTTTAGGGGCATTACGATACCACAAACTAGTAAGTATATTTTAACAGTAGTGTGCGTAAATAAATGCATATAAATGTTATCTTGTTTTGTATTTGCCATGCCCGGAATTGCCTATTACATTATACTTGGGCTTGTATTATATGTGCAAGATTTTAAAGTACTCAGAGGACAGCGAATAAGCTAACGGTGACAAGTGGGCTAGTTGGCGCATGTAGATACAAAATGTGGGACCACATTCTTGCGTGATCCCTTTTAGACATCAAAACTTAGAGCTTCTGGTATAACAACCACACTAAAGCAACAGACACACAGTCAATGCATCTCCGCAAGACAAAATGAAAATATATCACAATTTTCTAATACAAGTGAATACGTATACTTAGCATCGAATATTGAATAGAATATTGAATAATAATATGCACATTCATTTATTAGCAAGTTGGTTTACTTCAACATGTTGTAACATTGCAATTACATTGCCATTGGTAAAGGAATTAAACTAGTAAGCCGTTATACTAAAAGATTGTGTATTTGGCATGTTAGCTTTGGAAAATTGCGTGAGCTCTGCTAATTGTAGGTTCTCGCCAACCTGTAGCTTATTATGCCACATCAATTTCTCGTAAACTCAGAGGCATTTGACCCTGTACCAGCCATCACCCATTGCATTTGCTGTCACGCAATAAGCTCAGGATTGGGGGGTGGAACCTGCAAAAGAGTGAGCCCCCGCTGTTCACAAACCCGTGCCCCTTGCAAGGCTGGCTTTCCTGCACCGCTTAGACGTCCAGTGGTTAAGCGTGTTCTACAGGCAAAATTTCACCAGAAGCATGAAATTATTGCATTCAGCACTAAATCAGACACACTTTCTTAGATTACATAGAAATAAACGCTAAGAATCATGCTTGCTCCCACACAGCCAGCAATATATTTGATTTGTTTAGAATTTTCGTAAGCAATTGAATATTCGAAAACATTCCAATACCTAGTTTTCGAACAGAATACGAATATTAACAATATAATATTCAATAACATCCAAAATGTTTGAATATTCATGCACCCATAGTAAAAACACAACATTGGAAGGACATGAAGTTGACAGCAATGCTGTTGCATGTAACGGGCATGGAAGCACCCCCATCTTTCCTTTTTTCTATACCAGGTCTCTAGAAAGCATGGCGACATGTGAATGTAAACGTAGCATGCATCTTAAATGTGCACTGGTCCTGACCACACAACAGATGCATCCGAGATGACCTTGACACTTATGGCTGGGAGCAAGAATCTCTACGGCCTGCACACTCCATGTACCCAGCCCTGTTTAACGAGTCCCTTTAACGGCCTCACCAGCTCTGGCCATATTGAGCTGACAAGCGCAGAGCATACAATGTGCACTAACGACCATGTCTACTAAGTATTACATTGCTAAGCACCGTGGAGTGACCTGAAATTTTAAACCAAACGCCGTTTGCTCTGCTCCTCACAGGCGCCGCGCTCCCAGCCGGACGGTGGAGTATATAGCAAGAGAGATCTACAGCTTAGACCACTTATAATTAACCACTTATAATGCAGAAATGGCTATAATGTGGCCTTTTCTGACTCCCGCTTACGCTCCTATAGAATACCACGTATACGCATACCGTTCATAGTGAAGTCACGCTATATGAAGTTCCAGTTATAATGCAGCTTCTACAGGAAAATCCTGGTGGATTTGTTTACACTGGTGGATTTCTTTTACAAGAAAGGGGCCGCGAAATTTTCAGGCTTATCGAGCAATCAACAAAGGCAAATCCGAATGAGAAAAAAAAAATAATTTTGCTCGAGAGACAGCAATGAAAGATAGTTTTATGCCTTGTTGACGATATCTTCATATCAGCGGCACGAAGCTAAGCCAGCCACGCTTTTGTGTCCGCCTCAATCCCGCAGCTGATAAGTATTGCCTGCAGTGGGGGCGATGTTAGCTTCAAAAGCGCCAGCAGCTATGAGCAAGTGCTTCATCTGCCTCTCACTTCAACGTGTCTCCCAAAATCGAGATTACGCAACCTCCATCACTAAATGCGAGGGAACACAGTGCAGGTGCTGCAATGCCATCTCGGCAGACCCACCTCTCTGCCTCTCACTTCAACGTGTCTCCCAAAATCGAGATTACGCAACCTCCATCACTAAATGCGAGGGAACACAGTGCAGGTGCTGCAATGCCATCTCGGCAGACCCACTCTTTGCACACACGGCAGATTATGTCTAAAATAAGGCACTCAATCGTGTTGACAACCATGCACAGCCACAGTCGCACCAAGAAAGCGGACGCACACCAACCCCCCTTCCCCCCCCTCACTTCCTTCGCGTGCGCTAGATCGGGTAATCACAAGCTCGCTCTCCTTCGCCCCTTGCTCGCACGGGAATGACACGCATCAGGCCACCATCCTTGACAGCTCACCTTCACATGCTTTTACTTGCACCTAAAGCATGCAGCGCATAGAGCATGATAGAATATTGTAGCACTTGGACTTTATGCAAAACATGACACTGCTCTGCTTCGGCAGCGTACAATTTGAAAGGTGCTTTCACAAGCAGCTGCTTGTAAGTCAACCTTTTGACCATTTGCCTCCACGGAAGTTTACATTAATTGTATCTGTATTAATTCGTAGTGAAAGTGAAATTTTTTTACATTGAAGTCGTGTATACACCCACTTCATCATATTGAGGTTGAATACACAAATACATACGAGCATACGAATACATACAAATCTATGAACCAGAAGTTATAGAAAGTTAAATACTTTCTTATATCGAGGTTTAGCTGTATCTGGTCAACAAAAAATTTAAACCAGCGAGCTAGATGCATAGGGAGAGACAAGAAGTGCGCAGGATGTCCTGTGCACTTCTTGTCTCTCTCTATGCAGCTGGTTTAAATTCTTTGTTGACAATTTACCAACTAGCCCAGCACTTAGACTTATTGTAACTGTGCCTGGGATCGTTATAAGTGATTTCGAAGAGTGTAATATAGTACAATCTCGTTAATTTGAACTCCAAGGGACTGGCAGTTTATTCAAATAAAATGGAGTTCGAACTAAGGAGAGCCACATTAAATATAGCGCCCGATCAATAGCACAGCACAGTGTGCAAATGAAAACCGTCACTGGGCTTGCACTGAAAAAATTCATTAGTCTGCCATTAGCACGCGACGTGTGCCGGATGAAGCCTAGGTTCTGTATTAAGTCCAAGTGTGATAAGATTGCGCCTCTCGTGCCGCTTCATGTGGGTGCACGTAGAAAATTCGCGAGGGTGTGCCGAGAAGGTTGGCGGCTTGATGTGTGCCATCCTTCTGCGTGCTCACCGTTGGAGATGTGATTGAGTGCACGCTAGGAAGGGGAGCATGCTCAAAGGGAGTCGGCCACTGGTAATCACACGGTAACATTACCAAGCGCATGCTGGGGAGCTCCTTCCTGCTCTCTTTAAGCCGGATGGGAAAGGAGGGCGCTTGCCACTCTGCTTGCTAGTTTGTTCTCGGCTCCCTGCGCATCTGTCTTCCGTCACTCTTAGAGCACGAGATATTACGGTAGATAGCGATGCATCGAACCCTCGCCTTTGGCTCGGGTTTGTCCAAAAAGCGATCCACGGAGGCAAGAAATTTCATCCATAATAACTGTTGCCCCGTTTTTTTAGTTCAAATTCGCGGGAGTTTTTGTCTTCAATACATAGGCCTTTGCCGGCACAAACAGAGAAGCTTGAATTATCCATCAATTCGAATTAACAGATTTCAAATTATTGGCACTTCACTGTATTAACAAAGATAGCAAAAATAAATATCCTTTAGTGGTGAGAACAAACAAAAGAAGGCCAATGCAGATTTGCCCGTAGGTTCTCATTATATATATATATATATATATATATATATATATATATATATATATATATATATATATATATATATATATATATATATATATATATATATAAAACATGCAAACTACATTAAAGTGCAGATTATGCTCTCTGTTACCAATGCAACGAGTTACACAAGCTCACACAGAGTGCGTGGTGTGCACTCTGCGCCAGGGAGACACAAGCAAGCGGCATGTACCGGTTGTGTGGGAATGAGATTGCTTGGTGCAGGTGCCCCTGACGTGGAGCCAGAGGAGGTTCCGGAGGTGGTCGTCTCATGGTCAGCCGGCAGGGCATTGTCGATGGCACTGTCCGACGAACTTGTCGACTGGTTGGCTTTCAGGATGGCCTCATCTCGCGCTGCCAGGTCCTGTAGTGTGAGCCAATCGAAATTTACAAAGAAACCACATTCCATCTTACATCTAGATACAACCACAATACCTTGCCAATTCAGCAAATGTCAAAACGCTCCATAAAGACATTATTTATCTTCACAGGAGTAAAAACACGGGGTTTGACATCCTGAAGAAAAATAAATAGGACAATGAAGACGTTGTAGTAGTGAGCTCCGGGTCAGCTTTGACCACTTGGTAAACGTCCTGGGAGCATGTGCCCTGGGAGCACATGCTAAGCCTGGCACTCTATTAAACTAGTAGATGGCATGCAGCCTTATGAAGTACAAAATCCTGACTTTAGCTAACTTCAATTTTAGTCGGGGTGTGGCCTTTCGGTATTTTTTCAATGCCAGCTCAATGGCACCAAATCAATCACTTATAGGGCATCGCCTCCTCAATACTAGTTCGTCACAGTTTATGGGGCATGGCTAGGGTCACATCAACTTCCTTTCATCATACGTCGTGCAGATGCGAAGGAGCAGGTATGGAGCGACAACAGCATGGATGAAAGCTGTCTGCACACTAGCAACAACATGCATAAGATGACTGGGAATGTGGTGCCGTCACAGTGAACCACTGGCTCCCACACATTGTAGAAACGACTGGGCAGGCATGCATAAAAAATAGAGGAGGCCGCGGTCAAGGTCTCGTCTTCAGTGTCATGGCACTGGCTGTACTTAGCTGAGACTCTCCATGGCACCGAGACTACTACTTTCATAATCAAAAAAGCTCGCAAATCTCTTACAAGAAGACGCACCCTCTCATCAGGAGAGTCTTCGTCATCCTCTCCGTCTGACCAGACCCAGTCGCCCGTCTCTGTCCGGTGCAGCCGGCCACTGGTGCCAGGAACCCGTCTACAGTTTTTAAGCTGCAAAGTGCATTCAACAAATAAAATGTGCAAGGCGACCTACGTGCAATGCCTGCCGTAAAAAAGAAAAATCGCAAACCAAAGAAAAGAAAAACCGCAGCACACTAAGCCAGCAGTGTGACAGCAGCCATCTGCCCAACTACGAAAACACATTGAATGACGATCGTCATTCCTGCTTCAACTAAGTCAAGCGCTTATCCCTGCAATTCCAGACCAGGAAGCTTTCACAGTGGAAAAGTCCAAGACAATGCCAGGTGGACAAGGGAAGTACTACATGGGGCACAAACTATTCCTCAGAACACTCAGAAATAGCCTCCTCAATACAACACATTGATTTTCACAATATAGCTTTCTCGGCGCCAACACAAACAAGCCGAGTTGAGAGTTACTACACATCCTGTCTGCTTCCTTTGTCCACCTGTGTTTTGTCATTTTCCAGTGCGAACATGCACCAACTTGCCAACTTGCCACTTCTATGCCAAATAGCATGCCTTGCGCAACATTCGGAGCTGTGCAACAAACAGCACAAAATTTTTTTCCCATACACTAGGCTTGCACCACAGAAAAAAATTTGGGCAACTCTATGCCTTCTATGGTATTCAGTGCAATTCCCAATGCAACCAGGATGCTAGAACACTTTGCATATGGTTTAACACGGTAACTATGGCAGTTATGGGAGACTCCTAAGACCCAGCATCACTGTTATGTCATGCTGTTTATGAACAGTGAAGAACTAAGCAAAGGTAACCAACAGAATGAACGGCTTACAGACCCTTGTTATACGAAATGTTTTTCTTTATAAGAGGCCAAAATGAGTGGATCCATACACGAGCACTAACTTTCTTACCAACCCGACCAGAACTCGGCACCCTTGGTGAAGATTGCTGTAAACACAGTCAAGTTACACTATATTAATTGCACTTATGTATAATTTTAATTTAGGATTTAAAAGCTAGCCTGCATACTACTTGAGACCAGATTATATTAATGCTATGTGAATCGAGAATGGTCGATTCACTGATATCTTGGCAGAACATTAATGTTCCGTTCTTCACATAGTAATTTGTTGGAGAAAAACCATCAAACTTCATGCTCACCTTCTGGGCTCGAACCTCTATTGTGGGAGCACATGTCAACAGTGTCTGCATCAGGTACTTTTTGTCCTGAAAGAAACAAAACAAAGAAAGAGTGAGACAAGTATTGAGAGTCAATGCAAGCACTACCTGCTACAAGCATTCATACAACGTGATAAGCAGAGAATTTTTGATACTGTTGTAGAGAAGTATACACAGAACAAGTACATCAAGCAGTGGTGGTATGTAGCGCCATCTCTTGTGATGAAACTGACTGCAATTCAGTTATCCACAGGTTACATCCTCCTTTCACCAATGCTTGAAAAACCAGTTGCTGTTAGTGCCTTGTGCCATTGGCACTGACTTTCTCTCGTCAACCGGGTGATACGAGGCACAAGGACTCCCAGAATATGGGTAAAACATTTTAGTGGTGCTTAAACAAGTATTGAAGAACAACTTCAGGGCAGTCATTGGCCACCTTTTCAGTCACCCTTAGCCATAGGAGGCATCCATTTCATTGCTATACACACCATGCATAACATTTTTTCCCCCCTTCCATATGAAAGCAAGCGCATTAGTCACTACAAAGATTCAAATGTGCCTTTCAAAGGCTTTCAAAATGTGGAGGTAACACGTTAGCTTTGCAATCTGTACATTGTTGGACTGAGAACACCAGTTCGGTTGTCTTGCACTTTCTTGCGGCAGGGACAGCCTAAACAACACCGAATCATAATGACAATATGCCATTGTGCTTGGCCAATGAAATGCTAATGCATATAATGGCTTTTACCATGAAATGAAGCAATGCAATTACACAGAGAAAGGCATCACTTCAAATTTTGCATTTTTCGCAAAGATGTTCGGGTACTGGAAGCGGAATGCATTCGTGAAAATGGCAAAAAGCTTCCAGCTTTAAGGAAGCAAACTTGCATCCTGTCTTGCTGCCAGTTGAAAATAACGTTGGCTATTTTCCTGTCACGTACCTTTGCCTTCTTAAAGAACTGGTGCTTCAGTAACTCTGTCGCAGTAGGCCTGCAACGAGAAACAAGGAAATTGTATCCATCAATATCTACTGCTGCTTCTACTGCTGTTTATGTTGACTGTAATCTGTTGATCATTATTTTTGTCATTCTTTATTATCTGTATGTTGTCATTTTGTAGTGTGTATACCTTAGAGCCACTTGGTGTTTGTTGAGTGTGTTTTACGAAGTGCTGCTACTGCTCCAAAATTTATTCAGGGCCTGTGAACCAGTCAAGCTGTCATAAAAAAGAAACAGCTTTATTATTTTTTTTCACAGTCCTTAAATAAGTATGTTAACTGAATAAAAATGAAGTTTGATTTGATATGATAATGAAGCATGTGTCACAATGCACAGAACATTGCCAGCTGACTGAGATTACCTTCTTAAATATGAGAAAAGTGTACATTGTAGTGCGACAAGATAGCCTAGCCTGGAAGGTGTGCTTATCTGCACGAGGGGAGCAAAGCTAGAATAGATGAAACTATACAATTAAAAGTTTATTATAGCATGAACCAATTTACTTCAGGGAGAATGCGAAACATGAATAATAAGCAGTATTGCAGTGTGAATTCTGCATTAATATGAATCAAAGAAATTGCCGGATTTAGAAATTCATTTGTCATTTCTGGCAACACGTGATAGCTATCGTAACAGCATGCTGCGTCAGATTGGTGTAGGTTTCCTTGTTGTGTTTGCATATCAGTGTCTCATCTGTCCTTTGATGGCATTTAAATCGTTGGCATGCAACCTTTTTGCATGTACATAGCTGGCATGTAAGAATATGCATGTGCATATAAAGTTTTTTGCATTGAACAAGCAGGTACAGGTTCATACAGTTGATTTTTCCACTAAAGAGGAACGCCACAGGCACACCGCGCTTTTTGAAGAACATTACTGCATCTGCGATTAACTGCTGTCATATCACAATACTGCCTAAAAGCACGAGATAGCAGCACTAGTGAATTCACAACTACTGAAAAGTGTGAATTATGCCTTGCTGTGACATGAAGAAACTGGCAATCACTGATATTCTTATGTATAAATGTCATTTGCAGTTTAAACTGTCAATTATGGTGAAATTGGGTTATATCGAGGTTACTACAACAACAGAAAACTTCTGCTGAATTTCGCAAACTATTGGAGTATTAAAGGGATGCATTAAAGGCGTACAGTTAACTAAAGATCCTTTGCTCACATCACTTCATAATGGTTTGTGTCATTCACTGATTAAGCATGCTGGACATACTTTTTTTTTCTACTGCTCCATGTTTTCTATTTTGTTATACAATCATACTTACATTTGTTGTTTGCAAAGAGAACCCTTTCTTTACAAGTTAAAGCACTGTGTCATCGACTTTGTTTCTTAATCTAACAACTGCTATGCTGTCCTATCTAATCAAACGAAAAGCCAACAGCACACACACGCACCTCTTGGTGGGATCTTTCTGCAGACACTCGCTAATCATCTTGCGTATTGACTTGCCATAGTTTTTGTACTGGTCCTTGTCCTCCCCGACTATTTCCAACGTGGGCGGGTCATTTTGGAGCGTCAGCATCAGCACCTGTACGAAAAAAAAAAGGAACAGAGGTGTCGGGCAATCCAATCATGCTAATCCAATCATGCCTTGATTTTTACTGTAATTTACTTATTGTTGTATTCTTTAATGTCTGCATATACCATATACTATATCTTCAACCATGAAAAGGCATTACAGGGAGCGGGTTACAAGTTGTGAAACAGTTATAATATCAGTAGAAGTTCTTTGAAAATACATTTCAGCAAAGTTAAACAACATGGGACAGGTAACAAGGGCTAAAAAACAACATTGGCCAAAACATGAGCGTCATCACCATCAGCCTATATTTAGGTCCACTGCAGGATATTTCAGTGATCTCTAATTACCCATGTCTTGCGCTAGCTGGTTCCAGTTTACACCAGCAAATTTTCAGATTTCATCCTGCCATGCTCGGCTGTGCTTTCCTTACCTTGGCACCTATTCTGTAACCCTAACAGACTACCGGTTATCTGCCCTATGCATTACATGACCTGCCCAGCTCCATTTTTCCCAATATTTACGTGCACATAACAGCACCACCCCGACACACTAGTATTTCCATTTCGTTGCAATTGCGGCAATCTCTCAATGCTAAAAAAGCTTGGCATGAAGAAAGTAAAATATTACATTTGCAAAATATCTTGTACAATACACATAACTGAAAGAAGCTTCATGCAAAAGTAATAGGGGCTTTCTGAAAGAGGTTCCTTCATTCAAATAACTTCATTGAGTGCCCTGCAACTTGGTGGTGTCAACTTTTCATTCTAGATAAAAGTGGAAAGCATGCCCGGCTTATGAAAAACTAAAGCCAAGGCTGCTGAACAGTAACTGTCATTTTTTAGAAATTAGCAAGGAAGTATAAATGAATGGATGAGAAAATAAATAATAAATGAATTCCTGTACTTGCCTTCATGGGAGGATACTTGTGGTAAGGTGCAGTGCCCGTCACCAACTCAATGGCTGTGATTCCGAAGCTCCAGATGTCAGCCTTGAAGTCGTACCCTGTGACCTATAAGTGCCAGAAATGCCCCAAGAAGACGGTTGCAGTCTCCAACATAATCAAAGCTTCATTACTTACAACACGTGCAACAAAAGTAACAGGCCCATATCATTTTATCGATCGTGGCTTTGTTGGTTTCGAGCCCATTTTGCTATACCTTCAAACAGCGATGCCGCAACATGTTATTTTACAATGAACAGCTGTCAACTCCACATTTGGCATCAACCGTCAGTCAACAGAAAGCCCTAGTTGCTACCTGCCCTCCCTCTCGCCCTGCCCAATGCATGAAGCATTGTTACAAGCGCCTCCAAAGAATAATGTGCACATTATCTTCATCTGAAATTTAGCTCAAACTCCCAGTTCATATGTTCATAGACAACTTAGCTGCAGAACGGCAATGAATGGCGAGATGGGCCATTGCGCAACCAGGTCGCTCATTGTGGTGTACAAGATATGAAACAAAATGAAGAAATGAAAAGTCAGGAAACAGCGCCATAACAAGAAAGAGCAACAGGAAAGAGTGCATGAACCACCAAGCCCAGCAACAAGTAAAGGTTGCTCGTTCAAATTGCTTAATTGCTTGGTTCTGGGTTCCAAGACTACCTCGACTGTTGCCCAGAAGTACTTCGATCGACTAGGTGAAGGCGCTTTTGTGCTTCTTGAGGACGATGGGCTTGTGCGAACGTCTGCGACTATTAATGCAATTTCTTTTAGACCACACGCATCAGCAAACTCACAGCTAATTTACTTCTTTCCTTCCCTCCTCTTTCTCTCCCTGTCATCTTTGTTTTCCCCTTTCCCATTCCCCCGGTGTAGGGTAGCCAACCGGACGTTATTCTGGTTAATCTTCCTGCCTTCTGCTTTTCTCTTTCCTTCCTTCGATCGACTAAACAACGGAACACCAGTTGGTTGAGTACACACTTCCTCTGTGTCATAGCTCCCCTTTCATGTTTTCTGGTGGAGTACATCTTCTTAGTAAGTGTAGCTCGGGGCATTTCACATGCTCCTTTATCTAGTGTGACTCAGGTGAAATGCAGATAAACACTGTTACTGTTACTTGCTGTTATTACTGTTACATAATGGGTCGAATGCACGATTGAATATCCACAGCAATGTTTTAAATTTGGGCAGGAAGCTCCAATACTCCGCACAGTTAGTTGTGCAAGGCACAGTGTACTGACTGCAACGTACAGCAGCCCGGTTCTCAACATTTGCACCCTCCGAGCAACAAGTGTGAAAGTGGTTGAGGCACAATTGTCAGCAGTAGTCAGCGCATTCAGACAAATGAAAATCTAAAGTTAAAGTCCTCCATTTACAGATATGTTTACTAACAAAAAGCATCAAAGCACACAGCCAAGCATATTGCGCTGCCTGCACCCATTGCTCGTATGTGGTTCCACTGGCAAGTGAGAAATTTTCACCTGAATAGATTCTAAATTTTATGAGCTGGACAACTGCCCATTGTGTAAGCTAACTTAAGTTTGTTTTGGCCTGTACTTAATAGTACAGACCATTACGTAACATCAATTTCTTGACTAGTTCTAGGTTTAACTATGGTGGCTAGGAGAGTAGGCGTGCCGACCAACCCCTCTGGATTGTAGTTTACCACTTCTCTGCATCACGAAGCAAAAGTGGCCCTGGTATTTGTGGCAGATGGCACGCAATAAATAAAGCACGCAGAGTGAGCAACTGTCATCTGTAGCCATCAGTATGTGAAATGAGGAGATATGGGTCTCTGTTATCGCATGTTTGTAAGTTGTAAGAAGATTTTAAGCTTATATGACCAAAAGGTGAGTGGTATGGTTAGCGGAAGCTCGTCTCTGAGGCTGAATAGGCGGCGTCGGTACCAAACAGTGGTGGTATTTCACAAAGATCAACATGCACACTTATTTCTTCGCTCTGAACTGTGAGCAAGAGGAGCCTAAAGCAGCACTGTTCTCAGTGCAGAGAAGAGCAGCAGCCGACACCATATGTCGGCGAAGGACACATTAAGGAACAGTTCCTCAAGCGCGATTTCACCCACGTGGTCGACTAAGAGGGATTTACCAAAGATGTAACAGTATGCTACTTTCGCTCAAATCTGTATGTGATCCCCAAGAAAAGAAGAGGGAACATTACTTGCGACTGTGATCACACAACGTGATTATGACTGCAAGCACTCGGAGAGTTCATAGCAACAAGCTGCGAATGAAGCCTGTGCAAATTGCTTTTGCGGAGCTTGTCATCACATATGTGTTGCGTCATGCTCGGTCACTAGATCTGACAATGGTAGGTTCCATGGCTTCCACGTTTTTTTATCTTCATGAAATTAGTTTGTAACATCACCCTGAATAAAGTTCGACTGGAAGTGTGTGAATTTCCATGCAAGGAACCGACAACTGCACCCGTAACCCTGGAGGAAATGCAAGTTTGCTTGTTGCTAAAATAGACAAAATAATTGCCCGCTACAGCGTCAACAGTTGCAAAGATTTTTCACTAAGCTTGAGGAAAGGCGAACGACGAGACTTAATAACACAGGATCTGCAAATTCAGCACCAAGTGCAACATCCTTGTTCCAAATGGTATTCTTACCCACTGTGATAGCTCTAAGGTTATCGTTTTGTTGCTGATGATGAGGTCGTGGGTCCGTTTACCTGCCGTGGGGGCCACATTATGACTGGGTAAGAATGCAAAACGCTCGCATACTCGGGTTTAGGCCCACATGAAAGACTCTCAGGTGGTCAAAAAGTAATCCAGAGTGTCCCGCTGCAGTGCCTCTCACAGCCCAATTGCTTCTGGACATTGAGCCTCATAAATTATGAATCATACTTGGCTGCACCAAACCTAAAACAAAATACCATACGCCCTAGTTCACAGCCAAGAACTTTAAAATAACCCTGTACTGCTAACTGCTAAAAAAAACACTAAAAATCTGCTAAAATTGCAGTGTGCTGTTTGTACATAGAAGCTAGAAAATTAATTCCAGCACCTTGTTTTTTCCGACGATAGCGAAATTCTCCATACAGCTCTGCTTGCACTTCTCAAAACGGTACCTGAAGCGTTCATCATGGCTGAAATCAGTGGCAATGATATCCTCAAACACGCCTCTTGTCTATACCACACTACTATTCCCTATGGACAGATGACAATGTGCACAGGAGCACCGTTCTACTGAAGCAGTGCCATTTTTTGCGTCATGATGTGGAGAAGTGGTAACTATGCTCGGTTGGCACACCTACTGCTCTAGCCACCACAGTTTAACCATGCACCTACCACAATCATGAAAAAAGGAAACTTGAAAAAGAAGGCGGCACAAAAAAATCTAACCATATCACAACCTGTGTCATGCATTTTGCATTACAACAGCACATATTGCAGGAAAGTGGATACAACAGCGTCTCAGAGCCCCTCTTCTGTTAACCTGTGTAAGATGCTACTGCACGGGCACTGTCGGTACCAATGTTGTCACACCAATTAAGCGGTACTAATCAGATGAGTGAACACCAGGTGGTTAAGAAGGTGGCAAATCCTCTTTCTTACCTGCTCCATGACTTCGGGTGCCATCCAGCAGGGTGTGCCTACAAACGTGTGCCTGGACTTTTGCCTTGATAGGTCGCCGCCAGTCGCAAGCCACGAGCTCACCCCAAAGTCTGAAAAAGGTCAGTCAATGCCAGGGTTACCACAACAAGTTGCACATTAAACAAAACAAAAAAAGAAAGAAAAACAGACAAACGCAAAATACTATAGTAAAGGTTTAAAAACTTGAAGTATGCACAAACATGCTGCCAAAACATTTATACAGAATAGCTTTGAAGTCAGGCTTGGTGAGTGTTTAATAGACTGGTATCCCGATTCAGCAGGTGCTGATAACATCTGTTCCATATATATCAGGAGTTCCATTTACTATAAAAACAAGTCAAAGGGTATGTACTACAACACACTGCTTATGGAACTGAGAAATGATACACCCAGCTTGGCAGTGAGGTCACCCTTTCCCTTCTGTTAGCGGTACAGTCAATAGCTTAGTTAATCTGGTGGTTAAAGAAGTTGGTTTCCATCAAAGAAAATTCGTCCACATGCACAGCCAAGACCCAAACCAGCCAGCTTCAAGTGTGTTGTTCTGTTTAGGCAGCAGACATTCTGGCAATGACCCTTCAGTAAGAACCCACTGAAAATTCCAAGTTGCCCGATTCATACAGAAGAATAAGGCTAGTGACCTCAGATCCCACCGCAGCTGCATGCATTTCAATGATGAAAATAATGTCATAGTTTGAATGCATGGAAACACATGACAGTTCACCTTAACAATATCCTCATTCATGCGTACTGCTTTCTACACACGTCCGACACACATATGCAAATTTCAAAACACACGTTTGCACTTGTGAAGTCTCTGCCACACTCAGAACACACGTGCTGCAATAATGCAATGGGCCAGAAATTGTACCTCGCCTTATGGTTGCATGAGCATGATACGACAGTGGTCGGCTCTGTTGTTGCTTTTCAATTTGTTGGCACTTTTATTTGTCAAATCGGAACTTCATTTATAACTTGCCGAGCTGCCAACTATAGAATTACAAAAACACGACAATGGAAGCAAAAAAATATTTAAATTCAGTGAAAGATACTAAAAAATTGTTTCATTATTCAATATGTTTTTTGCTTATTAAAGATTCACGGAATCTGCTCTATGTAGTCGCAGCCAATGGTCTGCGCTGCAGACAAGAAATGCTTATGAAGGTTAATAATGCAATATTCACGTAACAGCTCAGTTGCCATTTCACATCGTTTCTATTAACTGATGTCACTGCGATGGAGGCAGGTCTACGCATCAAATAAGGGCCATAGAAAATTGACTCAGTGACTGCCTCTTGCGAATTTGGCTTTGCACTAAACGAAAATAAAAAATCATAGAAATATCTGTGTAAATACAACGATTATAAATGAGCACTTAAAATAAGGCATTTTATGATGTAACCATTTAAAGTTGGCAGATATGAACTGGATTACCAATAAATGTAATTCTGAACAGATGTACAACCGTACCATCCTTGAAGGTGTTGATGCATTGCACCTTGTACATTTTGTAGCACAAGCCTACAGTGCCTCCAAAATATCCCTATTTAGGTATTACTACTACTGTAACTTCAACAATAAAATCCTCATGCAATGGAACTCTCTTTTTTTCAGCATTCTACACTCAAAATGGTTCTTGCTATATTTCAGTGTAAGAACTGTAGCAGCACAGACGTTGAATTCCAAGCTGTTGCAGTTTTGTGTCCTTCGGCACAATACTGCAGTACTAATAATACTCATACTAATGTACTCCACATTCGATTACAGTGTGCAAGGTTACACTTTACTAAGCAGAGCTAGACGAGTGCTGTATACTCGGGCACTTGGAGGACTGAGTGTGTGCTTAACCAATCTTGCGGCTGTGAAAGACAACTCTAGCTCAAGTTTTCTCTGAAACGCGATTCTGAGGCCAAGGTCGAACCATAAACTGCTTGCATCAAATGACTAACTGAGCAAAAATATACTCAAGGCCCAAGCTGATAAAATATTGGGATAAGAATGCAAGCTGTTAAAAACTGTGAAGCGCCTCTAGAACCAAAGTAAAACTGTTGCACCAGCAATACGAAATATTGTATGGATTTCTGTGTTTTACTTTGATACAGTTTTGTTCAATAAACACACGCACATAAAAATTCCTTAGAAAGATCAGGTCATAAAAATCTTACCTGCAATCTGGACAGCACCATCCTCACCAAGCAGAATGTTTCCAGCTTTGATGTCTCTGCAAAAAAAAATCACAAGCACATTTGTCTTTGCTCAAGATAATGATGGAAAAACAAGCACTGATCTCCAAAATCCTGCATGATCACAACATTCCAGAACGGTGGCCTCACAGAGTGGAGAGGTAAGCATGCACCTGCCAAATTTCCTCCTTTCTTTAGCGGCAAACATGTCACGAGAACGACAGCAAGTTTGCAGAGTAAAAATAATTAGACTCTCCATTTTAATAAGTTCCATGTCAAGCTGCATTTTAAATCAACAGAATTCTAGATGTATGCACTCCATGCACAGCAGAAAAAAGAAAGAAAAAATTGAGGAAAAAGCACTACAAATGTGAAGAAACAAAACATGGCAGCAGCTACAGGTAGTGAAATTAGAATCCATGACAGAATAAATAATTATACATAAGCTGCTCTGTACATATGCATGCCTTGTTTGTCAGAAACAGCCACTAGGGCCACGCAAAAACATGTGGACAGCATCACACCACCATGTGGAGCACTGTTGGCAGCTACCTGTGGATTTGGCCATTATTGTGGAAGTATTCGAGACCCTTGAGCACCTCCTTGAGAACTGTCGCAATGGTGGCTTCGTCAAAGACGCCATGCTTGCAGTCTTCCGCTTTCATCTTGTGTTTGATGATGTCCAGCAAGGAGCCTGCAAGGAGGTGTTAAAGAAAAAAAAAGAATGTTAAGTGACTGTACTCTAAAGCATTGACGAAAGTGCACCCTTGAGCCATATACAGGGCACACTACCAATTAGTAATCAAGAGGCCATAACTGCTCTACAGATGCGCCGCATGCAACAGCAGTTTACGTGATTACATGTTCCCTGGGAAAGCTACTAGGCATAAGTTCGCTCAGCTCTCGAGTTTAAACAAACACATCACAAGCAATTGTTATTTGAAGACAAATTCAGTGTTCCCTCCAATATTGCTGACAACTGTATATACAGCCAAGACACAAAACAAGTTGATTAGCCCCTGGCATGTTGAACATGCTTGATTGTAACAGGGCTGAAAGTTGGGCAAATTGGTTTACATTCAATACAGTACACAAAGGTTTTGCATTCTGCCTCCCATCATAGCGTTGCTGCAAAACCAGGAATCGAATATATGGCCTTGCACTCAGCAGAGGACCAAATACTGTGACAGTGACACTGCATTGGGAGACAAAATTTTGTACCAGGTGAAAACAAGGAAAGCTGGTGGTACAGGACGCCAGAAGGTGAGTGCCATGCACTGTAACTTAGTGGGCTAATACAAAATGACCTGCCACAAATTGAGCACACCTTGGCACTGGAAGTAAACCAAGGACAGCACAAAGAAAATATCTTCGGCATGAAAGGAGCCCGGTAAGTTCTGTTCTGTGCAATGTCATAGCGCATAAGCTCAGACTCACCACCAGACAGGAGCTTTATCACGAGCCAGAGCTCTTCCTTCACCACGAAAGAAGTATAGTAGGTGACCACATTTTCGTGGTGGCAGGCACTCATTGCTTGGATCTCTTTCTGCAAAGCATCAAAACAAAGCAAAAGGTGAGAATACTGCAACAATATGCATGTGTGAACACCTGTGCTTGCCAAGATAGTGCATCAACGCCGAGAACTCTTATGAAAATAACAATGTTTAAAAATGTGTTTCATACATCTGGAAACACTTCCGATTGGACCTGTGCTGCAAGCTTGAAAAAAAATAAAAATAAAGTGTGTGTGTGTGTGTGTGTGTATATATATATATAAATATATATATATATTGTGCTTTAGTAATATGAGTTGGAAGTTAGACAGAAGGGCGTTTGCTCTCGGTGTCACTATGTTGCCATGCAGCTAGTGCACTTCTTTGTTGTTTTTCACAACATTTTACATCAGGCATATTTTTCAAGTCGGTGGATAGGTGCTTTCCATGTATTCTAGACATGAAAGAGTTGATTCTTTAATGGCTGGCATGTCTGAAAAGAGTTTTAGCATTGAGTGCACATTCTGATGACCTGAAAAAACTCACTTAAGAATTAAAAACTCCCAAGTAGGTTTGGTGGTTTTGTAGCTGTATGCTTGTGATGTCGTTGAGAATGCTATATATTTGATGGAGCTAAATTTCCCATGGACAATATGAACTGGCCACTGAAACGGCTGCCCGCAAAAAGAAAAAAAAAAAGGAAATTCAGCCACCGACTATAGCCAAAAAAATTTATTTAAAAGAAAATTTATATTCTTAGGTTTTAAGTGTCAAAACAACAATCTGATTATTAGACCCGTCGTAGTAGGGAACTACAGGTTAGTTTTGACCACCTGGGGTTCTTTAATGTGCATCCGATGCACGGCACACAGGTGTTCTTGCATTCCACACCCATCGAATGTGGCCTCCGCAGCCAGTTATTGATCCCATGATCTCATGCTTTACAGTGCAACAGCTGCTAAGCCACCATGGCGGGCCGACTATAAGCGAGAGATGGGCACAAGGCAGCATCATTAGAACATGACCGGTTCAGTTATTATGCACTAAATGATACCCTAAATTTCAATGACTAGGTGACAACCCTAGCACTCTGCCACACTATCAAAGAAATGAGCAGGCCCCATAACTCTCATATTTTGCAATTCCACATTATCATAGAGGAATATATGAGTTCCTTATATGGGTATCCCACACCATCGTGTTGGATTAATAAGTATGCGTGATGAGTTGTCTTAATGGGGCCAGTGGGTAACTGTTACTTTAAATTAAAATGCACTTTGCTCCCCTAAGCATTGCTTAGTCAGTGTGGTGCTACACAAGAAAACAGTGTTGCTCAAAGCCAATGGCAACAACAATTGATGGACAACAAGCACTCTGAATGCGTATCTAGCTGACATGTTTACCATATTGAGCCAAGACAAGAGAGCAGTAATTAGAACATGCTATTGTGTTTCTTTGGCACAAAAGGATTGATCAATAATGTAAATAAAAGGAATGAAGGCCAAACGTTCATCTCTGGATGTCAAGTCCAAATTGGAATGCCATAGACATCAGTGTGATAACAATGGTTCTGGATAATTTTTACATATCTTGGTACTTCTTCCATGTGAACAGTAAACAATAAAGGTTAGCCATGCTCAGCGTTTGCTTGTGTTCAAAAGCAATCCCACACTCCTTCATTGGTAAACAATGAACCAGTGCACACAGACACAGCCAAAATGTACGACATCATAGACAGCTGGTGCAGGAATACCAGCCAGCATTGTCTACCAGTCTGATTTTGGTGCCTTTTCTGGCTTACCATGCCCCTGCTCACGGCTGCAATTCCAGCAATGCAATCTACAAATCGAGGTTAACAAACAATTCACATTTTCCGCACTACACAAATGCATCCAAGATTGCAAAGGGTTATTTGGAGTAAAAAAATGAACTGTAACCCAACGTTCCGTTGTGATCGGAGAGCAATGTCTAGATATATGTCACACTATGCACATCAGCTCAGTACACTGACCAGGAGTTCCTCCATGCTTGTGTTCCATTTTTCCAGGTTGATGCGCTTGATGGCACATCTTTCTTTCCTGGGCTTGCAGTATGCTGTGTGAACTGTAGCAGTGGCACCGACACCTGAATGAGCCACGAAAAGAAATGCCACCCTTTGTCAAAGACAGCAGAGAGAAGCCCATTTGCAAGCGAAAACCCTTGCCTGAGAAGAACATGGGGATCTGAGAGGCTCGATACAAGGAAACAGACAACCAAGCTAGAGGAAACACAGAGGAAATTAACTGAATTTATTTGAAAAGTAAAAATAACAAGGGGGAATGACAGTAGAAGAAAAGATAACTTGTCGCAGGTGGGAGCCAAACCAACATCTTCCACATTATGTGTGCGATGCTCTACCATTTAAGCTGCCGTGGCGACCATCCTTCTGTTTACTTTCTTGGGTATGTGTGCATATGTACAAGGTTAGCCCTGTGAGTGTTAGCCAGTGTCGCTCATGGACAAGGTGGCAAATGTGAAAGATCCTTTTAACTGCAGGCATCATGTAGCATGTCAGCTTAAGTTCATTACTGATACGACTTAGCAAACCTCCGTCAATGCTCTGGCCATTCCAGTGCTTGGATCGTTACATTAATACTGCAAGCTCACAGAGAGACACAAAAGCTGAATCAGTGCAAGATTAAACTTTCAGCATTGAAAAATTAGAGCACCGCTTATGCTCATTTAAGGCTCGTTTCACAAATGGCTATCCACTGTAGTAATAACCATACACTGATGAATGAAACATGAGCAATGTCAATCAAGACAACATGCCATTAGTGCCATCTCACTGATAAAATTTTCAGCCATGCATGTGGAGCCTACTCAAGTGATGTGGCTGCGTGTTTTCTTTCTTACCTTTAAAACACACACACACAAAAAAAGAATTCCTTCACAGGAGCCATTCCTGTTGGGCTAGTTAGAGAAACATGAAGAGGAGCACAAATTAATGCATGCAGAGATAATGTCTTCGAGCATCTTGTGCAGTACATAGGTGAATTTTGAAAGTTTTATAAAACAGATGGTGGTGGCACTTGTTCTGTCTGCTTCGTCTCTGTGGGTCAATTTGCAACCCTATCCTGACAGCTAATTCCTTGACAGCTTTTCCGCTTATCAAGGGAAAAGTACTAGGTTTTGAGACCATCAAACTGATGTACTTTTAAAAGGTATTCTGTAGCCTTAACTGTTGTGCTCTAGCTGAGGCTTTATAATGCACTGTGCACATTACTCAGTGAATGAAATGTAATAATGCGAAATCGCAGTTTTCTGCATATTATGCACCCTAAGTTTGTGCAGTGGGCACCTTCTAGGATAAGCAGCTAGAATAAGCCAAAGGGTTATGAAGGTCACTGAGTGACCCCTACTTTTCGCTTTCTCAAGTTGCGCACACTTCGTAGGTTTAGAACACAAATGCTTAAAATTCCAATGCAGGAAATGTTGCACCTCATTCGTTGAAGACTAATGCATACAGTGATTCAAATGCGAACAGTGGAGTGCATGGATTTTGTGCAGCCCAGCAAAAAGGCGAAAGGTGCAAAGATGTATGACCAACTCTGATGTGGCACAGATTGTGCTTGTGGCACCTCACAGCTGATCACACGTCTCTCCAGCCTTTGCTTCTTGCTGGTTTGAGCAAGAACCATCCATGCATTTTTCTATTCCCATTTTAATCCCTGTACACAGTACATCTATCTGAGTGCAGTGCTGCAGATATTATAAATGTACTGGTAAAGCCACAGCTACAGGACATGCACGCCATCTACCATACAGACATAGCAAATTGATCCCTCAAAACTGGCACAAGCAAACAGTACAAACACAGCGCACAGCCACAGTGATAGCAGCTGCAATTAAATAAAAGAAAGAGCACTTGGTTGCCATACAACGTGATAGACAATGCACTGCACCAAAACACAAAATGTTGGACAGCTCGCTACATGTTGCTGACATAACAATGCACCTCATAAATTCATCTGGTGTGCCTGGCAAGGGTCCAGAACAGCTCAGAATAACAAATTGTGTGCAATATGCATTTATGTAACAGCTGTATATTATCACGCGCATACTTCCCGACTCATAATTTGTAAATCTGGATTTGTTTCTCAATTCCCACGCATAAACTTCACAGACCATGCAAAAGGTCCTCCGATTTAATAGCACATACAGCTGTCTCTCTCTGGAACAAGTATCCTTAAAACTGGAAAATGTGCTTTAGCAAGTAAAACCAGCTTGCACTTAGGCTTAAGCATACTCAATGCAGTGAAAACCATGCATTTTATCTACATTACAGAATGTTAATGAATGGAAGATTGCGCCCCTTATGAATTCTTTTGCGCCTGTCTTTCTTTTTTTTTCTCGTACTACAACCGAATGCACTGCATTTCGTGTAAACGTTTAAAAATAGAAATTAACTGATAATAAGATGACTCAAAAGGTCTATGGCAATGACCTACTCACTATAACTTGGCTATCGATCAGAGTCAACAATATCTGTCCGATAACAACACGCATTTGTCCTCTGCGCGGCCTTATCACATAAGAAAGAAAAAAAATCCGAGACATCAGCAATGCTCCATGTTCTCGCTTTCTTTTTCTTTTTTCTTAGATTATCAGAGGCCGCGCGATTCCAGCTGACACTAAAGACAAGTCAACGGCTTCATTCGCGGTTTCCCATAGCCTGCACTGCCGCTGAGGCTTCGCTGACAAAACATATATTCCCCAACGTTAGCGCTTTTAAGCAAGCGCGGAAAAAGCGAAAGTCCTGCAAGACAGCTTCTCATTTTCCGAAGGAAACAGCTCAGCAGAGCATTCGCAGCGCAAATAAAAATAGCAACACCGGACGGGCGCAGATATAGTGCACCGAAAACGACACAAAGTAAACACACATACAGCGAAGGAATCAGAAATACGACCGGATATGTAAACAATGCGGCGTGCGTGCATGAAAACGCCAGCGGCTTCGCGTGGAAGCTTAGAGCGGAACGTGAACAATTTTTTCGTCAAGGTAAACTGCAGCACGACTCTCGAGCAGGCTTCACAGAGTCGCCCTCGAAAGCGCCCTGAAAGAAGAAAAAAATTCCCCTGTCGCTACGTTAGCAGCGCCGAGACAAGAGAATATTTCGGCCGCATAAATTCCAAGGCAGAAATAAGTGCTGAACGCACTCATTAACAGCTGGCGCGACGGCGAAGCTCCCTTGGGGAATGTGCTAGGAGAGGCCAAAAACCGAAAGGATGCGATTATGTATGAACGATAGGGCCGGCGTGCGTGAAAGTATTTCGCTATGAGCCGGCAAAAGCGTCACACAGATGCTCAGGGGGGGAACCGTTAGCTCGGAAACAAGTCGCGCTGCTTCGCTGTTCGATGGGAGACAGCAGACGACGTGCGACGGTCAACGGGCATCTCAGAAAGCGAGGCCCGAGAACGGTCTGGCAGCGATTGCCGCTGGTTGGCGATGCTGTTTCAAAGCAACGCGCTGACCTCCGTACCAGCGGTGCCGGTGAGCAGACGTTGGCGCCTACATGTCGTCCAGGTTATTGCGCGAGCGCCAGAAACGACGACTGTTACTCAGCGTCGACGTTGCTGCCAGGCTGTGAACTCATGCCGCACCGCGCTGCAGTCCGCACGTTCAAGTTTGCCGGCAGCAACGCGAAGAACGGCCGACCGCGCCGCCGAGTAAACAAACGCAGAATTAACGCGCTGCCCGCTACCGTTCAAGAAGCGGACGTTAAATCTAGGCTTTTCGAACCAGTTAACCAAGCGACGACACTCACCGATGACTTCACCGAGCTCGTAATCCTCCTTCAGGTTGGGCCACGAACTCGACGTACAGCCCGCCTCCGCCATTTTGACAGCGAGAAGATCGGGAACGATGCTTCCCCGCCTAGCGGCCTGATCTCGAACTCGCTGCACATGGTTATTCGAGAGAGCGATGGCGGCTGACTCCCGGCGCCTGTACACTCCGGGGGAGCCTTGGATCGGAATGCCGGCTTTTTCTGCCACGCGCGACGACCCTTTCCTGGAGAAAAAAGAAAGAAAGAAAAATTTAGATAAAGTTTAAAAAAAAGAGACTCAATGGTGCGCTCTACCCATACGTGATGGTAACTAACAGAGCCCTCGCGAAGCAGGAAAATAAATAGAAAACTGCGAAAGAATGGGGGAATGGCTTCCTGCTGGTCTAACATTTATTCTGTTCACGAACGAACAATCGTGAATGGTATCGTTAGGCGCGCTGAAATGCGCGCGGGGGTTTGTTCGATTGTTCTAGGCTGCTCTGCTCCATTCGACGAGCCGCCTTCTTGCCATTCTTTTTCTTATCGTGGAATATATGTGAACGTCCTTCGGACGCTTGCTGAAAGTCGCCGCGCGCTAGGCGTTCTCCTTGCCATTTCGCTATCAACCCTTTGTATGACAATATTCTTTACTCTTCATATTTTCTGCGCTCAACTGCACTCCACGCAAGCAAACAGACGCTTGGAAGAAAAACGGCGGTCGCTGTCGATAGGGAAACTGAAAGCCGAGTACTTGAACGCTGCACACTCGTTGATGCGATGACGATTCAGTTTTTGGCTTCTCCCCGACATTTCCGTAGTGACGAAGACAAACAAACAAACAAAATCTTGAGGCTTCATTCCGGACCACTCTGCTTGCTTCAGGTTATGATTAATATAAGGATGATTATATTGCTATGTATATGCAGCGGCGAACCACTCTAGTGCGACTGCGTTCAGGACTGCCATTGAACACATCTTTCTTTGAAGCAGCCCACCCCTCATGTAAAACCTCTCTCCAGGAGCATTTGAGGAATACATAAATAAATAAATAAATAAATGAGCTTGGAGAAGACTAAAAATAAGTTTCTGCAGAAGCTTACATAAGCTAAATCTTCACGCACGTCTGGCATATTGCCGAATGCGCCGTTGTGATAGCTCTTATTGGTCCAGAGGGCCACTGCAGCTTCGCTGATTAACTCAAATTGCCGCCGTAAGAAAATTTGACAATATGGCGGAATTGACAATAGTATTGTCAAATTCTGCCATATTATCAAATTCTGTAATCATGGCACCTTGAGTCAACTAGAGAGTATGTCTATGGTAGCCCAATCAGAGCTGAAAAGATGGCGAATTTGACAATATGGGGGAATCTTTTTTTTCTTTTTTTTTCTAGTTAGAATAAAATTTATGAGCAACTTTTATAGAATATGTGTGTGGCTGTAGCGGTATCTTCAATTCCCTATGCACTGTTGTCTCCACCGTCATTAGATTAAAGGAGCAGATAACTTTTCCAAGTCAATGCCAGAATTCTGATGCAAATTTGCAGTAGTAATAAAGAAAAAATCATTCCGGTCGATTTACCATAGTGAAGGGATAACAAAAGGTCAAAAATGAGACATACAACAAAGAAAACATCCTGCTCATCAAACTGAATAAATCTAACCAAAAGTCCTAAAAACGTGCAATGCAGCATAACCACCCATCCATAGAACACCAGTGAACTTTGTTTCTTTAATGTACTGCAGCCGAAATAGTCGTTCTTGACGTACAGTAATGTCTGTATTCACCGATACTTTCTTTTTTTTTCTCTCAAGCAGAAATTCGTAGAAATATGCGAGAGGTGGGGGAGGGAGGTGGGGGGGGGATGTTTAGTTGATAAACACGAAAGGCCACAAGAACAACAAGTGACGCCGTCATTTAGTCATTGTCGCACCACTAAATACATTTGTTTGAATAAAAGAAACGAAAAATGCAGTAACACCGAGAAGTTACCGGCGTCTTCCCTTTTAATGCAAATTAAGGAACAACAATATTCTATGAATCTCACTCTAGGAGGCGCATGTTGCACATCTGCCGCCTAGGTTTGTGAGTGGCGGCGCTGGATAACACTCCCATGGTTAGTTCTAGTAATAAAACGTATATCCCACCTGCGGCCAGTTTAATTTTCCATCCACCTTCATTTCCATTAATTTATCATTTCCTTTATTCAATTAGCAACTACAAATAATTTCCAATTTCCCCTATGCTTTCCTTGGTGTCCTTGTTTGTTGGCTTTATATATATATATATATATATATATATATATATATATAGGGAACGTTAAACGTTTCAGTTACCGTTACAACCTATACGTCACACATCGGACACTTCATGCAAGAGATTCATGCGACGACCTTTGCCCTTTCCTGTCTGTATTTCAGTACTTTGCAATCTCTCGCACGCGCATGTTGCGTTACGGTACACTGAACTAGATAAAATCCAGCGCTATCCTCTGGCGGGTTTCATCGGGCAAGAGGACAACGAGAACTTTCACAGGAACATCTGCGAAGAGAATGAAAATGGCGTCCCAGAAATACTCTCTAAATGACATCTTCGACGGATCGCTTCAGAGCATTCCGGCAGTGCCACCCATGTTCTTGAGACAGCGACCAAGTGATTAATTCTACAGCGAGAAGCGCCGTTAATACCATTGGGTCCATGTTTATTCTCGCAGCACACCGGGAATACTGCCTTACGCACGATCGCCGGATAGCACTGAGAACACTTCGCACACCGCATGAGCCACGCGCAATACTAATCATTTCATGAGGTCCTGCCGGTGTTTTACTGCGGAACTAAACGTACTACTCAATGCCTTGCGGGAAAGAGGATTTCCGTACGATTGTATGCAACGTCTGGTGTTTTCATAAGGCCACCAGATCGCCCGAAGAGAAGTATACTGCGCCCTCTGTGTTTGTGTTTTCGCATAATGCGAAGGTTGTAGGTGCTAGCTAGCTCGCAAGGGAGCTAGCTCTCTCCTTGGATTAGAAAAAAATAATAATCCCGTTAATTAACATAAAGATGTGTTAAAATGTAATAATATACAGTTTGATTTCTATAGAATGTGAATTTCAACCCTCGAGTGCTGCTGTAACGAACCTGCTGAATGGGTTAATTAGGCACGACTTCCCGACCACATTCTGGCGTCTCATATTCAACGTGCCTCAATACACAAGCGCTCTGCCTTCGCTGCAATCTTCACGCTACAGCAACGAACATGTATACTTGTACAGTGGGGTGTTGAGGTGGACTTTGAAACGCAGGTTTCATCCCGCTATGAAATACTCGTAGTTCCGGCGGTCCCCTTCTAAAACTTCGCAAGGCCGGAGCGGCTACGTTACTAAATGGTCTCAATCAGGATGGTATAGCTTGGTGCGACATTACAGGCAGCCCGAAAAACACGGATAAAAGGGAAGGCGTATTGCGGACGTACTTACACAGGCGCTGCATGCGTACGTTCTGGTCAGCTTCAGCCGTGCGCGTCGTTGCCCATCGGCCGTATACGGTAACGTGCACGTAATCATCTTCCTTATTTGACTTGCTCGGAAGGAAATATTTACCGCACGGTTAGGCGCTTCCCCTGCGTCACGTGACTATAAAGTTCGGCCGATGCGAATCCTCGCTTCACTCGCGCTGTCTCTTTCGGCTTAGGTGATTTCAAGCTTCCACTGAAAGCGCTGATCATCAGGACAGCGATGACGATTCACCGCGCAATGGACGGGCGAGATCTGATCTTCTGAGCCATGGTCACATGATCCATGGCCAGATTTTTCGGCCGAGCTCGGAATCAAGTAACACTCCATATTTTTTTTTATTAGTAAACGTCCTATGGAAAGTTTCGATTGTTTGATCAATGTTATCGGTTGTGTTTGAGGGTTGATACCTTTATAACGAAGCGACCAATGTTACGAAGTATATTCGCGGGTCCCAAACGTGTTGTTATACAAAGACGTTCGAACGTATTTCTATTCCTGCAACGGCGAACCGGAATGGGCCATGGTTGACGACTCTCTCGTGTGTGAACTTGCGAGCGCGTCGCGGTGCGTCGATAGCGATCGAGGTCGTCGGCTCGCGTCCTCCGACGGCGCGTTCCAGTACGAGCGACATGTAAACAGGATCCCGCGCGCTCACGCGATTCAGCAAAGGTTAACGAGCCGCGGAGCGGCCAAGAGATAGTGGAGGAGGGCATCAATCTGCCACGTTTCCCGCGGACAGCTCTAGCTATCCGGTGTCATGCGTCGGAACGTGGACCATGCATAGAGTGCGCCGAGCGTTCCGATAAGTGCACAGTATATAATCATATAGACGGGGCGTGGTGGGCAGGAAGATGAGTGCGCAAGAGCAGCCACAAAAAAGGATGTCGGAAACATTTACTGAGAGGGAGGCAATGTGCCGGCGATAGCTATACTCGGCAGTGCGACCGATATGCATTACAGACATCACCCGGGAAGATATGTTGCAGCGTCTGTACTTCTGAGTCTCCGTTTCATCCGCCGTATGCAGTTGGTGTCGTAACCAGGGAAATGGCGGCACGCCTTTGGAACACATGCTTTCCGGTGCTTTCAGGAGTCCATTCCGCTACATAGGCGCCGTGCGCTGCTGACAAAAGCGCCGCAGGCGAGCACGGGCCCGATGCCGCGCCCTAGCCAAAACGCTAGCTGCGACTCGGGTTTCGTCAGGCGTGGCCTCCGAAATGCACCGATACGATCTCGGAGGCCACTCTTCAGTGCTTCGGCACAGCATAGAGCCAGCGGCCCTGCCTAGAGCGACGGCCACTGGCGGTTGGCAGGACCGCACGGTCGTTTGCAGCACTGCCTCGTATAGGAGGCAGCGCCAGCTGCCAAAACGACTTGTGAGATGGAGTACAGCTACGGCTTGACTGACGGCATGTAAACGTGGTGTGCGCGGCGCAAAACGACGTGCACATGCGACCCGACGAAGCTTTTCACATTTTGTAAGCAAGCGCCACTCCTTTGCCGTGAATAACGACAATAGCCGCGTGAGCTTGGATGTTTTCTTGGTAATCCGTGCGATTAGATAAAGAGACGGAAAGAAATGATATATACAGAAAGGCTGGGGAGTTAACAAGCGGTATACACCTCCGGTTCGTTACCACGCACGGTGCGAAGGGAGCAGGACGGGAAAAAGAGCAATGGTAGAGGAGCTCAAACGTGGTAAACCGCGTAGACAGTCCAGCCCCTAACAGGCAGCTTTCTCAAACTATGTTCGGTATGGGCCCGTAGACCTCAGTATATATACCTTGAGGAGCGCAGATATATAGCCTTCACCACAGAGTTCTTTCAGAAGCTCTGTTCTCGAACCCCCTGTTCTGATAACGGAGTATTTTATAGAAACTTTTCCCTGTGGTAAGACTTGGGCTTACCGTGCTTCGTGAGAGCATCAGCTCGCCGCGCGTGGCGTCGAAACATCAGGGGGAGTACTCTCTAAGTGTCCACCTGCAGTGGACATGTCACTTTCATCTGCCGCTGACGTTATGATTGGCTGGGCTGCGGCACGCGTCAGTGTTTCGGTCGCGCAAGTTCGCACAACGCAAGACGCATGCGCAACCTCCGCACAGTTCTGCCACTGAAAACATTTCCCTGTCCTCGTGACCCACAGACACGGAGTTGCGGTTTGTTGTGTAACCATAGCGAACTATAGGAGACGGAGGAAGCTTTAAGTTATATACATGTCCCTTTCACATCACGATGGTTTAGCGTGTTATCGAGATACTGAGCTAGTCTGTTACCCTCTCGGGTTTAATTATACCCGGGCTCGACTGCACCGCTAAGCCACCGTTCAACAGCTTGAAGACTTAGGTCATATTCTTTTGTTAATTTAGGTATATTAATATAGGGTTGGGGGGTACTATGCGTGGGCACTGCCTTCGGACCTATACGTATATGCACGTGGTGTTATAGCAACATTGTGTGGAAGCATAATATGGCGAGCGAGTGTCCTGCCATTGATATGCAGTACTATATACAAGAAAAACAACAACAAAGAAAAAGCCAGATTACAAAGAACATTGCATATCCTCCCAAGCACGCTGCATTAGAAAGTATAATTTTTCATTAACATGCAAACAGGTTTGTCAAAATATCTTCGGAAGCAATCTAACGAGGGCTTTATTCTACTACGCTCGCAATGCTTGCAGAAAGAAGGCCGGAGCTTATTCCCCAAGTGAAGCTTCCTTACAGCAACGTCATACACAGACCGAAGCCGCGATACGTCTTCTATTTTTTGTACGTGGAGAACAGCGCTGACAGCTGCTCTGCAGAGCCGTCGAGAAACTTTCAAAACGCGGGCGTGCGGGGCCAGCAGACAGACCTAAAATGTCAGACGCACAGGGTACAGTGTGGGTGTATACGTGCGTCATGAAGGCGCATTAAATCATCTATATAACTAATGCACATGCCGAGCACCGAACACTGTGTATAGACACCAATCTTAGTATAACACCGTCACTTATTCGGATTAAGTTGAGAGCGTGAGGAGACTGTCCGTGCGCGCTTGACGTGCAGGTGCGCTGACTGTATATGCATCTATACAGTATATATACTGTATACACTGGACCAATTGCTGACGCTCCATTGCTATAATATTTCAGCATCATCTGTCGCCATTCTCTTAATTGACACGTTTATCTCTCCCTCCTCTTAACCAAGCTTGGAGAGTAGCAGGCTGAGACACGGCCGACTTCTCCACCCTTGTTACCATCAGAATCTCTCTCTCTCTCTCTCTCTGCAGATTTCGTCAGATGTCATACGTGAAACCTGACCATGTATACCTTGTATGTATGCTGCGCGTATGGCGCAACTGTGGACGCAGTGAAAGAAACCCTAAAAGCGCTACAAGCATTGCGACATCGTTCCTGTCAGTCAGGGCACAGGCGACTGCGTTATATACGCATATGTGAATGGACGGAGTGGCGGAGGGGGGCGTGCATGGTGGGTTTCTTTCACGTTGTACGAGCAATGCTAGATTGTCGCTGCCTGTGGCATGAGCAGTACGTAGCAGGCACAATGCGTTCCGAACCGTTTCGCAGCGTGTATGCAGCCGTCGCTAGGGGCTGATGCCAATGCTGGTTTTTTTTCGGAACTCGTTGAATGCTAACCAAGGACACGTACGTGTACGCTTACGAGCTCCTGGCACGATTACTGGGCCAGATACAGCCAAGGAGAAACTGGAACACACCTGCAAAAACGCATACAAAGCTTTTTTTTTTCTTTTGCGAGGCTGCCTGCACACTATAGCACGATTGCGTTGAATGTCGTCTCATAACGAGAAGGTTCACCTTGGGATTCACTCTGAGCAGGCAGGCTAAATAAAGAAAAATGTTCACTAGCGCGTCCTCCGTGTTACGCGTGCTTTAACCTGCAATTATGAAAGCACACACGAATGACGCGCTGGGATATGTCACCGAATGGTGTTGTCGGTCCACTGATCTAACAATACTACGTATAACGTGCCGTAACGGGCCTTTTTGCATAAGTGCCGCCTTGTTGGACGATATTATTTTTGTGCTGACGAGCCTTTTGTCGGCGTCTTGTACCACGCAGTTGGCATTTCGTGTATTTAGGTGGATTTCATGTATGGAACGTCCCATTTCGTATTTTTTCGTCTAGCTATAGACCTCTACGAGCATCGGTGCCTGAGTGGCAGCGCGATCCGGAAAGCGCGCGACAGCGTACACCTACGAGGATTCCAGTGCTACACAAACCCGTAACACTGAATTCGCTATAGTCGACTTTTTGCATCAGGAAGTGCGAGTGCCGGCTCGCGTTTAACGACGCTTCTTTGAGCACTCCGATTCGCAACATGCCCTTTTTATTGCGATAGCAATTATATGGACGCTTCAGACGCATTTCCGCCGTCGCCGTGATGTTCTGCATAAAGTCCAAATGAGGTAACATCGTGGCCTCGTGCCGTATGCTGAGGCGAAATCATCTCGCACGCGCAAGGCACTGGGAAGGGTGAAGAGGGGGGGGGGGGTTGCAAGGGGCCGTCTCCCTTCGGCTGCGGCTGCGTATGGCGCGGTTTAGTGCAGCCGCGTGGGCCATATCTTGAAAGCGATCTGCAGTGGATACAGAGTGTAGGCGCTCCGAAGGCTGATAGCTTCGTCTGCGCTGTGTACTCGCCGCTTAGTTCGCGTTCAATCGAGAGGCAGCAAGAACGTCAATTCGCTCGCTGCTGCGGCAGCTGTTCCTCACGCCAGCGTTTTGACAGCGAGTGCCCGCGGTCATCGAGTGAGTGCGTTCATGTTTACCTGTGCGCGCGTGACACCACGCTTCTTAATTTAGGTAGTAAGTGAATGTTTACAAGATTACACGGCTGATAAAACTACTATCCTTACTTGGTACAGCGATCTAATGATTTGCATCGCAATCGATGCTTCGCCTATCGGGCGACACTGCGGATTTTTTGTTTTGCCAGCGCGCGCGACGTTTTTTTCCGCCTGGTGCAATCTTGGTGCAATGTGTTAGTGCGACACGGGTAACGCAAATGCTGACGGAAATGTGCCAAGGCGATATGACCCGGTGAAAACATTTATCATCACCACCCCCACAATCGACAAGCTGCATTGTGCACCAAAAAATTGCATGACTCATTGTTTAGAATTATGCACGTCAGCTGTCTCACCAACGCGTCTACGCATAATGCTGACATACCCAATGTCATGTCATTAAAAAAAACACCAATGGGGTACAGACATATTTTCGACTATTCAATTTTTTTGCGTTGTATGAAGGTCCTATAAACTCTAAACGCTAGAAAAAATAGTGCCAAGCCTCAGAGCGCTGTGAATAATGCAATATAATAGCTTTTCTACAGCAAGATTCGGTTTCGTTCCCCATGAGGATACCATGTTGTGGCGTCACGTCACAGTATGTGGTCACGGGGTCACCTCGTTTACTGCTAGGTACTCGTTGTGAGGACCGAAGTATGTCAGCATAGCGGACGGTCGCGCGAGCCAGAGCTAGTGTCAAAAGGTCGCAATGTGGTGCTCCCACGTACTGTGTCTTGACGTCACGACAGGATATCTTCCTGGAAGCCAAACCGAGACTGGCTGTAGAAGAACTGTTATGGTAAATTATCGACGGTGCTCTGAGGCACGTGGCTATTTTTTTTACGGTTTAGAGGTTTCGGTGCTTTCACTCAACGTAAAACAATTAACAGTCAAAAAGTCGTGTCAGTGTGCTCATTCAAGAGAAGGAGGAACATGCTTGTTGAGAGAATGAAATCAACGTCTTGGTATCTGAAAACCTCCACACGTAGTAGTTTGCTCACGTAGAATAGTTGTTCGAGCTATAGTCTGTAACTCAGAATTATGTGCTCAGATTTTTGCGCCAGTAACGGGTGTAGCCATGATCCGAGTATCTTTGACTGAGGACAGGTACACAAGAGGTGCGCAAAATATACAAAGTACATGGCGCCTCGAGCTGCTATATATATATATATATATATATATATATATATATATATATGTGTGTGTGTGTGTGTGTGTGTGTGTGTGTGTGTGTGTGTGTGTGTGTGTAATAAGTGTATATGCGCAGTGCAAGAGAAGGCTTTTGGTACTTGGAAATATTCTCAAATGCTATGTTAAGGCAACGTTATTACTTTTAATCAGTTAATTATATTGCGATTCAATAATGAGAATTCATCTGGTTTACAGGGTGCGTGTTCAGACATTACTGCGCCGTAATTTGTAGAGGCAAAGATATAAGCCTCAACGTTGAAAACACTGTACCGCAACAACATCAAATGAGCCAAGCCAGAACGAGTGAGATCAAATATTGGGAAACAGCAGAGGATAGAACGCGAGCGAGAATTAAGAACCTGAGTTGTTTGGGGTGTTCTACGTCGCAGTGGCAGAGCCTCTAAAGGACGTCCTTCATTAGATCATCTTTCACAGTTGACGTTGCCAAACCCTTGCTTTACCTCCACTGACGTCACAAGTGATCACTTCTTACGAAGAACTGCGTATACTAAAGGGATCCTAGACCTGGAGCATGTTTGTAGCGCAGGATTACACTGGACCAGTGGTGAAAGGTAAGTCAATTAACATGAAAAACACCAATGAATAACAAGAGATCTATGCAGAAAACAGTACGGTCACGAAAGATAGAAGGATGCTACATGATGTCCTAAATATGGCTGATGAGTGGTACAGTCCCACTGACAGCAAATCTCTGTACATTGGCCAAGAGAGGCGTGCTCAGTGATGATCCCGAAATTATAGCGCTAAATCGTCTGTTTGTCGAGTTGGGCTTCGGACTCGACAGCCAGTGCAAGGAGTGAACGTGCCATTGTAGACCAACGCACTTCGCATAGCACAATGGCATACCGAGTTGACGTCACTAAAATGAGAGCTAACTAGCACGTCGATCAAGACAAACCATGAACACTGCAGCCCGCTTTCTATCCGCTACACCTCTAACGTCTGCGGCCGCCATGCGCACACGACATCGCCTCCGCCTTCGGCCCGCTCAATTCTATACTGAAGCATATATGCTCGCCACACAGAGCGTGCTACGTCGCGCATTCTAAGTACTGACTCTTCCGGGATGTCCTCCGGGATTCTCGTCTTGAGGAACGACTTCATTCTGGCGCCCAATCCACTCTCGCCCTCGACGGAAGCAGCCGCGCACACCTTGCCAGGGGCAAAACCACACGATCACGGCGAAGGTAGACACGTGGAAGGCGCAAGAGGAATTGCGAATACGGCACGGAATGTCACATCTGGGCCAGGTCTGCTCGAGAGGCGGGGCACTGGGAGGCTCGCCCTGGCGCACGCGACTGCGGTCCGCAAGTCTTCACTGAAGGTGCGTTCTTGGGAGCCGAGGTGTCGTCGTCAATGGCGTACGGAAGGACGCGCGGGAGGGCAGGTCGAAGGAGGCCTTCAGGGCGCGCGTGCGTCGTATGCAGCGGGGCCGCCAGCAACGAACGCAGCGGTGGGCGCTTCGGGACGTCGCCGCTTTTTTGGCAGGGACCGTCGTCGCCACGGTGCGCGAGGAGACGGCAGCTACGGGCAGCGGCGTCCCGGCAGCCTCATTGTCTTCCCGTCTCCGCGGCGCTGATCCTTTGACGTAAAGGAATAATCCGCGGGCTCTCTCATTAACGGCCTCTCGGCTCCCGCGTCTCTCGGGGGATCAGGCCTCCTCTGTCTTCCGATTCGACAGGTCGCTTCGCTCGCGCTGCCTCGTCCGCTCCTCCGCTCGGTGACTAGTTCGCGCGTATTTCTCTTGCTTTCTCGCTTCTTTCTTCATTCTCTTCACTTTCCCAGAATTTGACCCCTGCTGTTGTTGTTATTGTTGTTTGTGTTCTTCCTTTTTTTTCTCCCGTCGGCGAGCTCAGGGGCTGTACGTCGCTTGTTCTGTTGTTTGAGGATGCTTCTGTCGGTTGCCCGTAAGAGCGTATCCACACAAAATTTCGTATCCTTAAACGAAACTAAAGATCGCACGATGAGCGACGAAAAATAAAATTGTAAATGTGATGTTTTGAAGATGCTATGATGATATTCCAACTGTGATCGAGATGAAGAAACGGAGCTAGGTGAGCCATCTAATGATAAAAAGTTACCGGTAGTTTTTTAGAGTGACAGATTGAGTGCCAAGGGAAGCGTATAGCTCATTCATTGAAAGTTGGATGATAATTAGTGATGAGATGTCAAAAATTGGAGGGTAATCATTTTCAAGTTTTACGAAATTTTCGACGATCACTTGTTGCAGTTAATACAATTCTAGTCCTTGAGCTACATTATTCAGGGAGGCGGATATTACTTGCAGGAGAAACGAAAACACACATTCAACTAATTAAAAAAAATCAATAATTACTTTCTTCATTATTTCGCGGCACACATTGCAGTTTACGCATTCTAGCCGGCAAGTTTTCAGGGCGCATCCAGTTTGAATGAATTTCCAGGATGACACCAGTCTGGATACGTGCGCCACCAGACTCACCATAGAAATACACTGTTGCTCCACTTATACTTGTTCACCATAGCACTATTTCATACATTTAAGCACAAAAGTAGCTCGAACGCCAGTGTATTTCGTCCCACACTCTAGGAAATGATATCTGGTCAACCGAACGAGAAGGGCAGCTGAAGCCGCTGGTCTCCTGGACTGAGGGGACCACGCACTCCAAAGGGAGGAGCTAGCTATACGCACACGTGCTCTTTTGTATAAAGTTTATTGTTTATTCTCTCTCTCCGGAAACTGGTTTCAACCCGGATATTAATTTCAAGTGGATACGTCTTGCGCACTCACCGGCTACAATCCGTAAATTTCAATATGGGCCGTAAGGTAATCAATAAGGAAGTTATTGAGTGAATTTCTCTGTTTCTCTGCAAGTAATGTCCGCCCCTTCGATTATTCCAGCTCAAGAACAAGAATTATGCTATATGCCACACATGATTCTTAAATATTCGTAAAACTTAAAGATGATCGCCACGCGTATACGATGGGCTCGGCTGAGGCTGTACTAGAGTACAATGTGGAGATCTCTGGAAGTTGTTTTCGTGCCTTAGTGGATATGAGGCTCGTGATGATAATGAATAGGCGTTGGATTGCGTTTGTGGAAAGAGGCAGCTTTGGTTAATAGTAAATTGATCAGCACGCAAAACGATATTCGAAAGGGCTTCATAAACTTGGCCCCAAAAGTGTCAGGATATCATTCGGCTGGTTCAAAAAGATTGATCCGCAGCGCAAAGCGTTCAAATGCAGAGATGAGCACTGGATACGGAGACGGAAACCCTCAAAGCGTAACAGCGGGACCCAAGAAGCCAAGAATCGAGCGGCCATTTTCCCCGTTTCCCTCTCCGCTTTTGCATAAGGTAACCGTTGATCTATTATGACTCGGAGGACTGGGAATTGAACGAACTGCAGCCGCTTTGACCTCTGTCTGGGGACAGCAATTCACGAAAGAGGGCTGCCAGTTTAGCGCTTAGGTTAACGCACTGAAAAGCGCTATTCTACCGTAGAGTTGACAAGATCGATCGTTTCTCGCCACAATGACCCACCGACAAAACCAAACCAAACAAAGCGATAAGAGCAACGACAGCACACAGTGCTGTCACACACGTTGGCGGGCGTGCAAAGCATAACGGCACACAGTCGATGACCTCGGAGTGTGTTGCTCGTTCTGTCGACCGAACAACCTCTTCGCGCTGTCTTGTGATGCGTTAAGTCACGACTTGGAGACACGGGAGGCGGTTAAAACGTGTGTGAGCACGCGCTCCCTCGCCTCTATCCAGCAGTTGGCCCGACTTTCACGTACAGACAGACTTTACCGCGGGCGCGCCGCAAATGTCGGCGTTAACCCCGACAGCCATATTATATGCACATATCGCACACCTGTGGCAGCTGCAACCCGCGGAAGGCGAGTGCGTTCTTTTTTTATTTCCGTCTGTCAGTATAGCGCTATGTACACCTCAGCGGTTTGTAGAGGCGGCAGTGTGATTGATGTTCAGTGTTTGTCAGAAGTGCGCAGGCCGCGGCGTTCTGGGTGCGCTTCAAGATGTGGATAGCGGCGGGGACGATGGTATTGACAGCTATTCTCAAAGGTGGCACGAAAGCTCGATATACGAGACTTTAGTTTCCACTTTAACGATGCTATTATAATGGTCAGAGAGTAAAAACTATACACTCAAGTATATTTATTGACTTGTTATAGTGTAACGGCGTCGGTGCCAACGGAACTGAGACTCAATCTTCCAGGGTAGCAGCGACGGCAGCGGCGGCAGCATCAAGATAGATAGATAGATAGATAGATAGATAGATAGATAGATAGATAGATAGATAGATAGATAGAGCTTCATCATCATCATCATCATCATCATCTCTCTCTCTCTCAGATAATTTGCGATCCTTAGTGGGTGTTTCACTCGTCGCTGTATTCACTGCTATAGTCACTGTATCCTTTGCACTGCAGTAGTCGTTCTTACGGGGAATCGCGGCGGCGTCAAGCCCAAGGAAGGGGGAGCGTGGAAAGTTTCCGCTTCTTCCCAGGACACGGCAGCCGCCCTATCTGCGTGCTTGTTCTTGAGCCTCCGCGACCGACCGCGCTCCTTGCATCTTTCATTCGGGAGGCTTCGCATAATGCACGACCAAAGCGTCGGCAGCACGCACGACGCCAGCCAAGCACGCCCTGGCCTTGGTGTGCGCGATCGGCCTTACGCGAGCCGAGTCTTTGTAGCGCGGAAGCCAGCAGCGTAGCATTCTCCGTTCGCCGGAACCGTTGCGGTGCGTAGCGGGCGTGCGTATCAGGAGAGAGGGCACGCGATAGAAGAATGCCGCAGTCAACAGAGCGAGTCCGGGAGCGGCAGCGTGAGCAACGTTGTACGCGGAAGAGCGATTCACTTTCGGCATGACTCACTTCAAGACGTCCCCTCCGGGACGTCTTGATCGGTGACGTCACTGATCGCAGGGCAAACGCGACGGGACGCACGCTGTCAATTAACGGTGCAGCAATACGCACACCGCGCGAACCGTCGCCGTTTCCTCGTCGTCGTCGTAATCACTACTGCACTTCACAAAAAAAAAAAAGAAGAAAAAAGAATGGAGAGAGAGAGAGAGAGAGAGAGACGTTATTCGAGGCTTATTTTGTCCCTCAACAAACAATCGCCATCTACTTATGCATTCATTTTCTTTCTTTAACGTTGCTTTTCAACTCGTTTCTATCAGCGTGATGTACACTCTTATGCAAAATTACACTCTAAGAACAGTTCACACCCTTTGGCGTGCCCCTTCTGCCACACAACGATAATCGTCATCTCCCTTGATGCGTTTCCTTTCTTTAACGCTGCGAGCCCGGAACTTTCCAGAAACGAACGGCACGCGCGTTATCAGCATAGAACAGTTTACACCCTTTGGAGTGCCCCTTCTGATAACGCGCGTGCCGTTCGTTACTGGAAAGTTCCGGGCTCGCAGCGTTAAAGAAAGGAAACGCATCAAGGCAGATGACGATTATCGTTGTCTGGCAGAAGGGGCAAGCCAAAGGGTGTAAACTGTTCTTAGAGTGTACACCCTTTTGCCACACAACGATAATCGTCCTCTGCCTTGTCCACATTTCCTTTCTATAACGCTGCGAGCCCGGTACTTCCCAGTAACGAACGGCACGCGCGTTATCAGCATAGAACAGTTTACACCCTTCGGAGAGCCCCTTCTGATAACGCGCGTGCCGTTCGTCACTGGAAAGTTCCGGGCTTGCAGCTATAAAGAAAGGAAACGCATCAAGGCGGATGACGATTATTTTTGTGTGGCAGAAGGGGCAAGCCAAAGGGTGTAAACTGTTCATAGAGTGTAGATGTATATCTGCCACACAGCACACTCTTAGAAAAATTTACACCCATGGGGGCGTATCTTGTCCCAGAACGATAATCGTCATCCGTGCTGCCCGCGTTTCCTTTCTTTAACGCTGCGAGCCCGGTACTTTTCAGTCACGAACGGCATGCGCGTTATCAGTGTGACGCAGCATTCTCGACAGGAAAGTAGCGAGCGCCAAGTTTTCAGGAAAGGAAACGCAAGCAGGGCAGATGACGATTATTGTTGTGGGACAAATATACACCCCAAAGGGTGCAACCGTTTTAAGAGTGTAGACAAAAAGTACACCCTTTGGAATGTATATCTGCAACACAACAATAATCGTCATCTGCCTTGCTTGCGTTTCCTTTCTTGAAAACGCCGCGCCCGCTACTTTCCTGTCGGAAATGCTATGTCATCCTGATAACGCGCATGCCCTTCGTTACTGGAAAGTACCGGGCTCGCAGCGTTAAAGAAAGGAAACGCGTCAAGGCAGATGACGATTATTGTTGTGTGGCAGATATACACCCTGAAGGGTGCAAACTTTTTTTAGAGTGTGTGAAGTACCGGGCTCGCCGCGTTAAAGAAAGGAAATGCGGACAAGACAGATGATGATTATCGTTGTGTGGCAAAAGGGTGCAATTTTGCTTAAGAGTGTAAGAAGTAGGAAGAAGAAGAGGTGCCGAGCAGTGCAGACGTATCCACGTCGGCTCCCGCGTTCTTAAATATTTTTGGGCGTCTTTCCAAGAAGAAGCTTGGATATATATACCTCACCGGAATCGCCAAGTTTCAAGGAATCCACCGATGCCAGAGTTTTATCGGTGGGTGGACTTTTCGCCATATTCTGAGGCTTTCGCTCTACGATTACGCCGACGAGGGAGCTAGCCCTAACGGGCACAGCCTGCTCTCTGCGCGGCGGTGCAGGCAGGCCTGCCTGTAGAGGCAGTCCCACGCTCGCGTTTTCCCGTCTCTGTGCGCGACTGAAGCGACGACACGTGCGTTCATCGAAAGCGACGCAATGCCCGAAGTCGTAACTGTGGAAGGCATGGACGTAACCCAAGCAGATCTCAACGGTGCGGGGTGGATCACTGCCCTCAGCAACCGTAAAAAGCAGGAGACGAAGAGGCCGCCATTACGAGATGGCCAACGTGGTACCGTGAACAAGACGGCTGGCTACCGCACTGCCAAGGGACCGGCTAAAAGTCTGTTGTCGCAAGTAACGGCAGCTTCGCGACTTCCGAAGCTCCCGAAGGAACAGATTAAGGTTATCGTGCGCCCCAAGGGAGGCCTCGACGTATCAAAAGCCGACGTAGTACTGCTCGCTCAAGCCCTGGCCATGGCGGCGGCCCTGCCTGAACATCAAACGAAGGAAGACACCGTGTGCCCAAACAAGGTACAGAATATTTTAATCATCGCCACTCCGCACGCCTCTAATGCGAGGGCCTATGCGAGACTAAATAAAATCCATACCAAGTATGGCGCCTACGAAGTCTCGGCGTACGTCGCCGCCCCCGAAGATACGTGCAAAGGCGTAATAAGGCACATCGACCCCTGTCACGATGAAGCCACGCTCAGAAACATGATTGTGAATGAAAGAAATCCCACGGCACTAGAAGCCAGACGAATCAAGGACTCGCACGTAGTCGTGATTTTATTCAGAGGCATGCGCGTGCCCAACCACGTGATCTGCGGCACAGCCTTGTTGCCATGTTCTTTATACCGACGCCAAGTCGACGTTTTCCATGCTTGCGGCCACGTAGGCCACCGTGCCGACGTTTGCATCAGCAGCGAGGAAGAGAGAGGTAAATGTCGCGGTTGCGGAAAAGCAAAATCGGACAACGAAGAAGAACATCAATGCACCCCCAAGTGCGAGGCGTGCGGTGGGCCCCACGTCACCGGAGACCGAACGTGCAAAAAGCGCTATCAAATCCCGTACATCGTACGATGCCGACGCCGAAGACGCCGACAAAGAGCAAGGAAGGCACAACTGGACGAAGAATCTGACGTCACCGAGGTAATTGGCGACATCTCGTCGGTTGCACCAGCTGCGCGGAGCAGTTCCATCCTAGGTACCCGATCTCTATCCGGAGGGCGCTCACGCTCGAGAAGGAGAGAACCCAAACCGAGGCAAGGCTCATCCAGATCGAGATCCCGGTCTCGCTCCCAGTCCGTCAAGCGGGCCACTTGGGCTGACAAGGTCAAGGGAGCGACACAGCCGTCTGGGAAGAAGAACGCATCAAGCAAAGGAACGACAGGTGAGGCACAGCCAGAGCATAGGATCGATCCCCGTATCCAAGCGCTCGAAGCAGAAAATAGGGAACTTAGACGCGAGCTCGCAGAGCTTAAGGAATCTCTTAACAGCATGAAAGGAAAACTTATAAACCGGCATGAGGTTAGCAACAGTAACCCAGGCCCGTTAGCCGGGCAGTCGAAACGCAAGGCGCCCAACCCGGAACCTTTTAGCGACACAGAGGAGGAAGAAGAGGGCGACATAACCGAGGTCAACGAGTCCCCGTCCGCCACCTCGGCTTCCCCCGTCAAAACCGAGGGTAAACTGGAAAAGACCCTGAGTAGGATTATGGACATGCTCTCCGCCATAGAGTCGAGAGTAACGCTATTAGAAAGACCTAGGGCTCAACCCAAAAGTAGACAAACAACACCTACTGAACCGCTCCCGACTGGATCAAATCCCGACGGGGGCGCCATAGGCTTCTAAAATTTCATAGTAAACAGGATGGCTATCACAAATAACAATACCGTTAAAATTTGGCAGTGGAACTGCGCTAGCTTCCAGAGGCGCAAGGCTCCGTTAGGTCAGCTCGTCAGATCAGTGACAGACAAGCCACAAGTCATTTTACTGCAGGAAACGCTCGCGGAAAGGGAGATTACTCTGTCGGGGTATCGTGCAGTAGCGTACAAAGGCGAAACGGGGAGAGGCATCGCCGCCTTAGTTAAAAAGAGCGTTTCTTTTGTGGAGCGCACCGTTCCAAAATATCGTAGCGGACTAGAAGCACAACTGATCGAGCTCGTGCCCAGTAGATCGAGCAACGCGAATGTCTTTATTCTTAACGTCTACAGTTCGCCTGCAGATAAGAACAGGGACTTTAATGCACTATTCCATTCCGCAATCAGGGCAGCCAGAGACGCGCCCCTCTTAATTGCGGGGGCTTCAACGCTCCGAACACGGAATGGGGATACGGGTTTAACAGCAAGAAGGGCACAAACTTAGCCGGATGTGCAGCCGATTTTAACCTCACGCTTGTTACAGATCCTAGGTTTCCCACTAGAAGGGGTAATTCGGTCAGTCGAGACACAACGCCCGACCTCACATTCTTCCGAAATATCGAGGGCACGTGGGATAATCTCCAAGAGGACTTGGGTAGTGACCACTACGTTCTCGATATCGCGGTGCGGGTCAAACCCAAACCTCCGGTCAAATACGAATACGTCGATTGGGATCTTTTCCGGAAAATTCGAGCCGAAACCGCACCCTCAAGCGAATCCTACAGAGAACTAATTACCAATCTTAAACAGGCCGTCAAAAACGCGACCAAAGAAATTAGCACAGAACTGGAGGTCCCCAAAATGGACTCGCGGCTAGCGCATCTCCTGGAGGCTAAACACGCTCTTAGAGAGAGGTGGAAAACACAGAAATTAAATCGCCGACTGCGAGCAAAACTAACATCACTAAACAAGGAAATAGAGTGCTATTCCAAGCAACTGGCCCTGCAACAGTGGGACGAAACGTGCAACGAAACGGATGGTCGCATGAGAAGAGGTAGTAAGTGGAATCTGCTTAAAAGCCTCCTAAACGATAAACAGTCCCGAAATGCGCTAAATCTCGCCGTCGATAGGGTCATACATAAACAGGTCACCTCGGGCCTCACAAACGATGCAATTGTCGACGACCTGGCGCGAACTTACCTACCCGTCAAGGAAGGAGATTCGCAAGGCGTAAGCGTGAGAGCGGCTTACACGGGGCTAGACAGGCCAGAATTAGACGAACCTTTCACGATTTCAGAAATCAGAGACGTACTCTTCAACCTAAATGGAAGATCGGCCCCGGGGCCAGACGGGGTCACCAACAAGCTCCTCCGGAACCTGGACGACAAGGCCATCGAAATCCTAACGGCAGAGATAAACGAGGTGTGGAGCTCGGGGCAGGTACCGTCGGAATGGCGCACCTCCAAGGTGGTGCTCATCCCCAAACCGGGGAAACCTCCGCACATAAGTAACCTGCGTCCCATCTCTCTAACATCGTGCATTTGCAAAGTGGCAGAACATGCAGTGCACAATCGAATCGTCGAACACGTAGAAAACCAAGAACTATTTAGGCATAATCTAATAGGTTTTAGAAAGGGACTCTCCACACAGGACGCAATGCTCCTCCTGAAAAGATCTATATTCGATAACGAAACGCGGGACGTACGAGCTATCATTGCACTCGACCTCACTAAGGCCTTTGATAGGGTGGCTCATGAACACATCTTGACCGAAATTTCCAATCTCAACCTAGGGCGGAAATTCTTTAATTTCACTCTCTCGTTCCTATCGGAAAGGACAGCGTTCCTTCGACTGGGCACGATCTCGGGCGGTCCTTACGAACTGGGCAACTGCGGAACCCCTCAGGGCTCGGTCCTATCCCCGCTGCTATTTAATATCGCCATGCATAAACTGTCCGAGAGGCTGGCCGCACTCCCAAAAATAGGCCACGCAATCTATGCAGACGATATTACAATCTGGTCCCCGGGGGGATCTCTGGCCGATCTAGAGCAATCTCTCCAGGCGGCCATAGATGTAACGGAAGAATTTCTTACAAGCACGGGTCTCAAGCTGTCACCGACCAAATCCGAACTCCTCCTCTACAGACAGTCGAGGCAGGGCGTTAGGAACCTCGAGCCTCTGGAAACGCTGCCAGTCAAAATTACAACACGAGAAGGGCACCCCATTCCGAGGGTGAACTCCATCAAAATTTTAGGACTTCTAATCAACGCCAAAGGCTGTAATGCAGAAGCTCTAAACAAGCTGGGTGCGCAGGCGAAAAACATATTAAGACTCATAACTAGAATCGCAAACAAAAGGGGGGGACTCAAGGAGGACAACCTACTCAGGGTCTTCCAAGCTTTCTTCATCAGTCACATTACTTACACGGCACCGTACCTCAAATGGAGCAAAATTGAAAGGAACAAACTCGACACGCTCATCAGGTCCGGCATCAAAAGAATACTCGGTATCCCACAATCCGCTAGCACAGTAAAACTACTTCAACTCGGAATTCACAATACCACAGACGAATTAATTGAAGCGCAGTTTATTGCACAGATCTCCAGGCTTTCGTCAACTAAGCCGGGAATCAAAATTCTCGATGAAGCTGGTCAGCTCCCTATACAGGCACCGCTCGACAGACACCCCCTGTCTAAATTAGCCCGTGAAGGTATAAAGGTTGAGCCCGTGCCGAGGAACATCCACCCAATATATAACGAAGGTCGCAGAAGAGCGCGGGCTAGAACCATCCTTCGACGAATCGATCCTTACGGGGCAGACGCATTCTTCGTCGACGCCGCCAAATATGGCAGCGGAGACAGGTTTGCAATCACGGTCGTTGACGCGCGCGGTACACTTATCAGTGCCGCATCAATTTACGCTAAACACGCGAATGAGGCGGAGGAAACCGCGATAGCCTTGGCTCTTCAAGCCGCAAAAGGCCCAGCGACGATTTTCTCCGACTCGCGCACGGCGGTTAGGGCTTTCTCGTCCGCTCTAGTCTGTAAATACGCAGCCGACATCGTCAACAGATCCTTTCGTATTACTACGCGAGAACACATTGGAGGTCATACATTAGCGTGGTTCCCGGCGCACATGAACGATGTAACTAACCAAGCGGGTTGCAACCCTAACGAGCGGGCCAACTGCCTGGCGCGTGAATTCACGAACCGCGCCCGAGATAACGGTCCGGCTCTCCCGCAGGATTGCTCCTTCAAAGATAATCTTACGACCTTTCATGAAATTACATCACATTACAGACTAAGCAGAAGAAAATTCCCTCCCCCCAGCCCGAAACTCAACAGGGCTCAGGCTGTTACTTTCAGACTTTTACAGACGAGATCCTACCTCATCCCTAGAGCGCTGAGTTGGATAGACCCGAACTTCCCGCAATCGTTCTCCAAATGCGGTCACGCGTGCTGCTCCTTCGACCACATGCTCTGGCTGTGCCCGTACAACGTGGGCTCCGACTTTCATAACAAGTCCAAGTGGGACGCCTTGCTGAAGAGGTCGGATTTCACAAACCAACTACAGGCCGTCCAGAGGGCCCGCGACGTCGCGGAGAGTCACCACCTCCCTGTCCCGTCGTGGGCGGAGCCACCAACTTGATCGGGGAGCCTTCGGTCCCCCCAATCGAGTTCCTCAGGACACTCTAAATAAAGTTCTTGTCACTGTCACTGTAAGAAGTACCGTAGGCTCGCAGCGTTAAAGAAAGGGAATGCGGGCAAGGCAGATGACGATTACTGTTTCGGGACAAAATACAACCCAAAGGGTGTAAACTTTTTTTAAATTGTGATGGTCAAAATTAATCAGGAGTACCCCCCTACGGCGTGCCCCTTAATGAAATCGTGCCTTCGGCACGTAAACGCCCAGAATTCAATTCAGAATCATCACATTATCCGGGCCAAGGTTAGGCCACGAAGGGGTGTTAAAAAGCTTTTAGAGTGGACGAGATCGGCCAGCTTAACTTCGGAATATTGCCACACGTGCGTGATGTTTTGCTGGTTTTATTTTCTTGCCGAATATCCCGTAGATGCACACAATTATTGCTGTCTCCATGCCATTGCTCTCGCGCTAGACGTGTCTGCTGTATCGAAAACTTCGGGAACGTTGTCACCAATTCGATAGCGCCAGGGGCTACCGGGGGGCTATCACGGGGCAGGCTTGTTTATAATAAGATACCACGCGAGTCGGTACGACCATCTCGGAATGTAGCACGCGAGAACCAGCGATTGGTCTGGACTGCGCGCTGGCACACGTTGTGTTATCACGACCTGGCGCTCGATTGTCTACATGGTCTTTCATTTCGAGAGGGGCGCCCCTGTGGAGATCTGCGAAGCACTCTTATGGGTGCCCCTTCTCCCGCCACAGATTTGGTGAAATAGTCGAGCATCCACCGCTGCTGCGGGAGGCAGCCATGTGCAGCCGCCGTGTGGGTATACGTATGTACCGGTAAAACAGGCACCAGCGTGGCTCCCGGCCTGCAGGTGCTCGGCTGCTACAGGAATTCGAGACGCTTGGAAGGACACCTATTGCGAAAATGGCGGCATGTGACCGCCAGACTCCTTCTTTCGCGTGTGCTCGCGAAGGTTGCGACGGGAATTTAGGGCGCAGGCTCCTTTTTCCAAGCGTATAACCACGCCTAAAGAAAGCCGAACGCCAAGTGCACTTGAACTTGGGTGCCCGGCGGCGGTGGGAATCGAACTCACGACATACTGCAGGCGAGGCGGACGCTCTACAACTACAGGCTTCGGTTGAATAGCTTAAGCAGTGATTTGAAGGTCGCGCATTATGCTGGTCGCTATATCGTAGTCACTTTAGCGCTGATTCTTAATTTTTCTTCTGTGTACTCTTCGTGTTTTCTGTCGTATCTTTTTTGCCTTCACCGTAACTGCGCCATAAAAATGTTGCTAAGGTAACTTTATAATTGAAGAAGAGGAAGTTAAAAGGCGTTAGATGAACAGAACGATATCAGCGCCCTGGCGCCATCTAATATGGTGCTGCCCAATAGCATCTTTTAAAAATAAACCTATTTCGCGAATTCAAAAATACGTACCATCCAGCATCGGTTAGCATACCTGCTGTTTGGTTAGGACTATAGCTCTCCTGCTGTACATTTAAATCCTCTTTCACGCCTATAGAATCATTAGGGTCGAGTGATGATCGCTTCCACATATTGTAGCGGTATAGCTCAGGTAAAACTGCATCCAACACCATTAACTGCCTCGGTCAGATCAGGAAGTTATGGTGTCGCTGCAAGCAGCAACCGATGCGTTGTCGTTGGGTACACCGCCTACGCCTTCCTATGACGTTAGGAGTCCCACAGGGCAGTTTGACATTGCTTTTTTTTTATGTGTACGCGCTGCTATATAGTGCTCTCTCTGTCTATTCGCTGTTTATCCCCTCTCCCCCCAGCGTATGGTATGCAAACAGGACGTGCAGTTCGTCGGCCTCTCTACCTTTCCATTTTTTCACTCTCCTCGTCTCTCAATCTTCCTTTATATATTGGTGACATCGTTAGTTTTGTGAATCCCTCATTGAAGAATTCATTGTTTGCTGATTGCGCTCATTTCTTTTTTTTTCTTTAGGTAAGTTATTTGCACCGACGACGAAAACGTACCTGTGAGAATACGAGCGATGTGCTGAAATGGCGTGAACGATAAGGTATGGCTCTCGGCATTAGAAACAAAATGTCACAGTTGTATACCAACTAAAAGAAAAAAGACACCTTTCACTGGAATGTACGTCATATCTTGCGTGAAGTATATGGCTTTAAATGTCTAGGCGCAACGTTAATTGACAATTTGTCTTGGAAGTTGCGCAGAAGCGATACACTCCCTCATCTGATTTCCGGGAACTGTTTTATAACATAAGCTGAAACAAGTCAGCTGAAGATCAACAAGACTTCTACAACCTTTTGATGCTCGCGTGCGCATTATTATATATAGAGAGAAATAAACTTTATTGCTAGACCAGGCTTCTTGAGCCCGAAGGTGGGTGGCCTCCTCAGTGGTTGACCATGAATTCACGTGAGCAGTCACGTAAGCGTACATCACGAATAACAAACCAAAACATGGATATATATATATATATATATATATATGAATAAGATGAAATAATGAGCTAATTGCGCATAATAAGCCATTGTACCCGTTTGGTGGTTGCAGGAAATTATCAAGAGTGAGCCCAGACACAATCGCCCTAAATGCAGTCATGCGTGTTTCATTTGATTCATAATTATGGTTTCATCACAGAAGCAAACTAAATTTTTACTTTTCGGCGAATATATAGCCATCGGCGATGTAACCTGCCCTCATTTTGAGAGGTGCGCGTGTGTGTATGTGTGGGTGTGGGGATACATGGCGTAAAGTCTAATGCGAAACCAGGACAATCATAAAGAATCCGTGTATAGGAAATGAGTACAATATTCCGTGCGCCAAGGTGTGAGACAACACGTACGAGTAATTTCTGCCCCTTCAGCGGAACTCAAGCTGTGGTGTCGAGACGAGGGAGAACCGTCACTAATTACCGCAGTCGTTATCGGCGCTATCGCTACACGTGCACACAGCTGATGACGAGTGTGACAAGCGGTGCGCGACGCAAACGTCAGGCAGCAGGCGCTTACCACACAGACGACGGTAAGTATGCTAAGCGCGCGTGTTACACAACTGACGCTAATCGCCGACAGGGTGACGTGGATTGGAAGCTCCTGATGAGCAAAGAGCGAATACGGCCTTGGGAGTGAGGAGGGGAGGATGTCAGGCGCGGAAGAGGAGATGGTATACGATTCGCCAATCAACGGCGTGACAGCACTCGCGATGGCGCATGGATAAATGCGTTTAATGAGGCACGTACGTGCGGTTAGGGTTTAGCGTACCCGTCAGGACAAGATGCTCAGGACCGACAATTGCTACAATATAAGTGCGGCGTGCGAGATCTTCGACGCATACGGTGTTTTTCCCGGGACACCTCATCTCCGAGGCCATGCTATAAGACGCTAAAGCCGACCGCATCTGATAAAGCAGTGAGGCTTTCGAGCGCGTTTCAGTCGCTTCACCGCGAGGACTCGCATAACCGGTATGTACACAACTCGTTCGCCTCGGCGCCCGCCCTGTAGCTGTAACGCGTGACCCCTGCAGGTATACAGCACCTGCCGTGTATCTATTCTCGTTACGACTGGACTCGAGACCGTCCTCCGAGTCAAAGACACTCGGACCGCGGCCACATCCGCCGCTGACACAAAGCGCGATTCGTGCACTAGTGCAGTACTTGAAGGGCACCTGTTGAAGTGACCGTTTAGAGGGCTCCTGCGCAGAGTCCTCCCGCGTGCACTCAGTGCTGCGCTCTCTCCCTCTTTTCGTCTTTCCGTTCCTCATTTCCTCACCCCCAGTGTAGGGTAGCAAACCGGGCGCTCGTCTGGTTTGCTCTCCTTGCTTTCTCTCTCACTCTTTTAAACGGCAGTCTATATGTGCGTGTGCGTGTGTACTCTCGCGCACGCAGACACACACGAAAGCTTGAGAAGAAGATAAGGACTGCGCAACAACCGATGGAATGACAAATGATAACAGTTCATTGTGAAGATACAGTAAGGCAGCAGCGTGAGCTAGAGAGCTAACAGGTAAGGTGGATATTTTACAGATTATGCCGGCTTAAAGCGCATACATATATAGAGCAGATAACTGGCGGTCTGTTACATATAATAAGAGAAATGGTTTCTAACGGAAGCTGAATGCAGTCGAGGACTGCAGATGGTTAGACGGTGGGACAAGATTACGAAATGTAGCTGCATGGAATGAAATCGGCCGACGGGAGAAATTTGTCCTGTACAGTGGACATAAAGTAGTCTCATCATGATTTTAAATACAAGCTATACACCGTACATCGGTCTTAGAGAATATCCAGACGTGAAGACTCAGGAATACTGCCGTCTCGCTTTGTCTTAAAGCGTTTCGCACTTGCGAACAAGAGAAAAACTCGAACCCCGGCGACGCTGAAGTAAAGACTGGTGCGGAAAAGGCTGAACAAAAGGCAAGTCAGAGCATCGGTCTTCCATAGACGGGTTGTCGACGCTTTTACTTTTCGAAGGTTGCGCGCGCGGTGGGAAACGCAAGAGCTGATCGAGCATATAAGAACGCGTTGACGCAATGGAATGGAGCTGTACAATGGAAACTGCAAGACGACGTGCCCCATACGTCATCGAGTTCGCATAAAATTATAAAAAGATCCTCGTGTATGAGAGAGAAAGAGAGAGAGTAAGCGACTGCGACGGCTGCTTCGCGAACGCAGCTGTTTGAGTAGGTTCGGAGTACAGCTACACGAAAGCGACGAGTCATCGACTAGTCAAATAAGAACATAGACCTAATGACGTTTGCTTATTGAAAACCGCCGCGTTCTATGTTGGTTAGTCTATACGCTTCGCAAGATTAGTACGTATATTATAGGGAAAAAGGCTGAAGAATGAAAAACAGCGACGAGTAAATGACTGACTGACTTGCCCAATTAGCGTACACTTAAAACATTATTATTAAACAGAGCATTATCTCTTGGTTGGTCTGCACGCAAAGCGAGAGTACCAAAATGGGGGATAGATATACGTATGCAAACGCGTAAAAGACGGTAACGAGCCGCTCACTTACCAAACGAATTAGCGTATACCTATGTGACATGTACCTGCGAATTCTCTCTTGGTTAGTCAATACGTCTATGAGCATCGTAGCTGTAGAGTTGTAAATAGTTTAGGGTGTGAGCACAGACACACTATTAAAAAACGTTCACGCAGTTTAGGACTTACTTTGTCCTGCAAAAAATAATCGTCATCTGTCTTGCATGCATTTTTTTTTCTTTAACTCTGCGAGCCCGGTATTTCCATGCCACCTTCGGCTGACGCGCTATCAGTGCGACACAGCATTCTCGACAGCAAAGTAGCGAGCGCTCAGTTTTCAAGAAAGGAAACGCAAGCGAGGCTGATAACGATTATTGTTGCGGGAAAAGATAAGCCCCATACGGTGCGAACTCTTCTAAGTGTGCAAGATGAAACTATACAAATTTCACCTTCCACAACATCCCTTCTCTTCGCACCGCACCCATGGAATGCACCGACTGCACCCGTTTTCGTTAGAACTATACCTTACTACAAACTGCACTATATATATATATATATATATATATAGTAAAAGCTCGTTAATTCGAACCGCAAGGGGAAGCCGCTTCAGTTCGAATTAACGAAAGTTCGAGCTAACGAAAGTGAAGGAGGGCAACAGTACACTGCGATTTGGAAGCAGTAGGGCATGTCAGAAATTTGGCGTGTCAGAAAGTGATGACGTGTGCCGCGGGCACACGCCCTCTTCAAGTCGAAGCTCTGAGTCCGACTGTGCCACACCACCGATGTCCACCGAAACGAACGTTAGCCGAGCCTTAACACCATCAGAATGAATCGCGACGGCCGATACCTCCTAAGCTGAAAACAGAGGTGCACAACCAATGAAGACTGCCGAGACAAAGACGCTGAACATGTGAAGGTTGCGAAGGCCCTCATTCGTTGGTTCTTGATTGCAAGCGCAGCTGCGACGTACTTGATTCGCTGTGTTTTGGAGCTTGCCGTGCCATCTCCACACAACATTAGCAGCTGTACAAGATTTGCAAAGCCTCCGAGATTGGCAATGGGCAAGAAGTCTCGGAGGTTACGTAGAACGGAGAGGCGGCAGCCGCCGCTGCCTTCTGGCTGACCCCGCGTCGGTTAGATTTTTTTTTCCGATTTTGCCTTCTCTCGCCGTTCTCTCCGTTTCGGAGGCAATACAGCCTTGTGTGTAGGCAGTAGGCGCGCTTCTCTGGCCGTGTGTCAGGCGAGCGTAGTTCGAATTATCCGTGAGGGAACCTTCTCGCGTTCGAATTAACGGACTTTCTAATACATAGACTTCTGTGGAGCTTGGCCGGACCAAATCGTACAGTTCGAATTATCCATAAATTCGAATTATTGAAGTTCGAATTAACGAGCTTTCACTGTATATATATATATATATATATATATATATATATATATATATATATATATATATATATATATATATATATCGAAGCAGTATGGTTTGGGCTAGTTGCACTGCCCTACTGGGGAACATAATAGTGTTGCAAGGACAGGGCGTTTGCATAGTCGGACACAAAACAATTGAATGATAGATTTGAAAGCCCCGAGCAACGCACGGGCATTCAGGCGGGGAGGCTGAGAATTTTAACCACGTGCGTTTCTTAGACGCGGACCAATCGAAAGTCCAAGTGCACCAGACATCTTGCATTCCGGACCCGTCTAAGTGCGACCTCGGCGTCTGGCACTCGAACTCGCGTCCTCGAGCTCAGCGGTACAACTGCCGCATAGCCAGCGAGACGGGTAAACGAACCGGCCTATCTATCGACTGGGGAAAAAAAAGAAGGCAACAGCAAACGGCGCGAGACCAGCCGGTTCCGTCCTCTTCGAAGTGACTGGCGTGCGTGCTTGCTCTAGAGATCGGAGAGTCCGGTCAATGGCGTCGTCGAGCAGGCAGATCCTGCGGCGCGGAATGTCGTCTGCAAGTGCGAACTGGTTGCCTGACCGAGCAGTACCTGCCTGCAGAGGCAAGACGAAAAGGAAAGAAAGAAAGAAAGAAAGAAAGAAAGAAAGAAAGAAAGAAAGAAAGAAAGAAAGAAAGAAAGAAAGCCGCCCGCAAGAGGAAGCGCAATTCGTCCCCGCCCGAAGGACGTAAAACAAACGGGTCCGCCCGGCGGCCTCGGCTAAGGTGAAGGGCGGCTGCGTCGTCACAATGCAGGCAATGCTTCGAGAGCTGGTCATGCGTGGTGCAGTAACTGTGTTGCTTTGCTTGCGTCGCTGGAGTCTGAAGCGCTGCTTTGTATGGGAAGGAGTTGTCCGGCGAAAGAAAAAAAAAATTGGAGGAAGAAAACCGACGCGGCGCCTTAGGCACGAAAACGCGTTCTTCTGGAGAGCTGCAGCGAGGACGGTTAAGTGTGGACGCAGAGGCGCACTTTGATGGCCGAGCCAAGAATTTTTCGAAGTGTGTGTGCAGCGGTAAAACATTCGGTTACTGTGCGCACTCGTTCGATGGCCTGTATTGAAAAAGAGAGAGAGAGAGAGTCAGAGAGAGAGCGCGCTAGTAGGGCAGTGTGTGGGAGAGGATATGTGCGAAGGAGACGAAATTCAAGGGAAGGACATATAACACTGGATAGAGTCTGGACGCTGAAGTTGGTGTTCGCCAACTGCCAGACCAACCTGTAAGCTACGCTTGGTCATGGACAAATTGTTCCACAAGTCACTTTCCTACCGTCGAACCTCTAGCAAACAACAGCAGCACCAGAAAAATAAATACGTAAAAAATTGACAGACGCGTAACGCGTGCGACAAGAACTCCTGTGCGTGTTCTGGTGCTGCGCGCTAGAGGTTCAGCGATGAACTACCGTCTAGCCCGATCTTATAACGTTATCACTTCCGTACCTTTTGCACGAAGTGCGCTTCAACATTTCAATGCAGTCGCACTTTTGTGAGCCCATGTGGCAGCGAACGAGAATGTCTTTTTTTTTTTTTGAGGACATGATTACCCGTAAAAAGACACTCGATTCCACTCAGAAGCCTAGTGGACGAATGTGTGAAGACGGTAGAACAGCGCACATGTAATTATGGCACGCCTTTCTTTTAGGTATACGCCCTATCGCTTTCTTGTATAGATATACCTGCTTTTCTTTTAATGCCCGTAGGTCAATACGCTGTTGTATGAAGCGGCGTACGTCAATTCTATAGCCTCGGCAACGGTTATATTTTTCGCGCAAAGTTGTTAATAAGTGTATGTATGTTCACGTGCGCATCTTCGCGGTGGCTCAACGGCGTAGGACACCCTCGACGTGTTTTGGCGACTCCGCGCACTTCGCAACAGGGTCGCAGCACTGTGTCGTGTAGCGTCAAAGCAGCTGCGTTACGCCTGAGTGGAGCGTCTGTCCACGACCGCAGCGAAGGCTTAATGGCATAATGCGACGCGATACCCCATGCGATAAGTTCTGTCATGCATGCGCAGTTCCGGAACCGATCAACGCACTTCCGGTGTGCAGGTCGATTGGCTCCGGTCATGAGCATGATTGGCGTATGGGGTCGTTTGCTGTACCGTGGGTATCGTTTCAAGCGGCTGACAACAAGCAGCTGAGCCAGCTATGCTTATTCACACGCAAAAAAGTATATATATATATATATATATATATATATATATATATATATATATATATATATATATATATATATATAAAGCGTGTTATTACTGATAGACCGTTGAATTAAATAGAAAACCGTTACAGAGCGCAACTGCTTCCTGACGCCGTTTGCACCAAAGGTTTTACCGGTGGCCAAATTGGTCGATGTGCAACAAGGTGCGCGAAAATTACGATTTAAATTGGAGGTGACCGTTGCACGATGCTTTCTACCTTTGTCATTCCACAACTAACTGTCACTTACGCGAAACTTTTCACGCACAAGTAAATTTCTCCAGGGGTAAAGAAAGAAAGAAAGATACCTCTAAGGGTAGCCACAGGGCACCATGCTGACTACCTTTAAAAAAAGGAATTGAATTTTGGTGTTTTACGTGCCAAAACCACGATTTGATTATGAGGCACGCTGTAGTGAGAGGCTCCGGATTAATTTTGGTTACCAAGGGATCTTTAACGTGCCCTCCAAAGCACGGGACACGGGATTAGAAAAAGAAAGGAATGAAGGACCACGCCAGTCCCACCACGAGGAAGCACGTCGCACAGCAACGAAAAAAAAAAGATGAATTAGACGGACAGCCGTGCCTATGACGCGTTTGTGACAGAAAATCCTTAACAACCCTGTCGGCGTCGTACCTGTATCTATGGGGCCTAGCCATTTGCGGACAGACTGTCATGAAACGTAACGGGCGCGACTTGCCCGTCGGCACAAAGCAAGAACAAGCTAAAAAAATTAAGACAGATATGCGCATACAAGCGTGTCAGCGTTTCACATTACTGTAAGTTCGAGGGCCCTAGCTGATGAAGTAGTTTGCTTCTTTGTAAGTTATGCATAAACAAATGACGGTTTCGCCTGCATGTCTACGTCGCCTCGAAAGGCACCTCGCAATTTCTTTAGCAATATAATCGGCTGGTGGCCGCTCGTGAGTGCAACTCGAGATCCCGGACTGAAGTAGACGGGCATTGCAACAAGCAGCCTGTGTATTTACTTAGTTTGTTGTACCGTCTCCGAGTCACAACCATGCTCACCAAACTGCCGTCAAATATACTGGATGGTTGGGATTCTGCGAGCGTCCTCGCTGTAATTTACAGAGACGATCACTCGCAATCGCGATAGCGCGCTTTGACCGAAGACCTCTCACAGAGGAACTTATTTTAAAATGCCGCCATCGCAGCAGAGGGCGACGAGGGCACTGTTGCTGTTTTTGAGGGCGACAGAATTGGACAAGCGGCTGTAGCCTGAACAGATGTTTATAGTGCTGCAAGTGCTACTGTGGTGTGCGGTGGAATTATGCGGCGACAGTGACCGACTGTGATTGTATGTCTACGCTCCTTTCTTTCTTTATCTCTGCTTTGCTATCATTTTACCTCCTCTCTCTTCCCAGCGTAGGGTAGCAAACCGGATCTTCTCCTCTGGTTAACCTCCCTGCCTTTCCCCTTTCCTCTGTCTCTCTCTCTGCGAGCGTCCCCTTTGAAGCGGGGCGGTGGGTTACGCCGTCAAGCTCTTTTTCTTATTTTGCGTAATATCTTACCTGCCGTTTTTTTTAACACACAAAAATCCCCAGCATCAATCTTTCTGAACCATTAGTGGGAACTCCGTTTTTGTACGCTTCCGCTGTTTGTGGTTTCCCTACTTTTCTGCCATAAAACCTCCAATCGCCTTTTACTAATCTCTACTGCTGACATGTTTATTTTCCCTGTGCTATCCCTGAATCCAAGGCCTTCAAGGAGGCCAGCGGAGCCAAAACCGACAGTTGAGTAGATATCTTCACGTTCTAATAAAAAAAATAAGCTGACCGCCCTTCCTTTACTGTGAAGAGGTGCGCAAGCGAAGCTCGGGATCCGCAGCTCTTCGTTGTCGTAACGCCTCGGCTTCGCGCTCCCTCACGGCGAGCCCTTTCTAGAGAGAGTTCCCGGCGGCGTTCATCAAACGCCGCGTGTTCTTCGGCCAAACGCGTGGTTCGCTCCCGCTGCCGTTCCTTCAACGCAGCCTGCTCTTCGGCAGAACGAATCAAACGCGGCCTCGCCATCTGGCTGCCGGGCCTGAACTGGCGGGGAACGGCGGGCGCGAGACCAGAGAACACGCGATCACACCCTATCCCTACTCCGGAGGGAGTGGACGCCTGTGATTGGCTCGCGCCTTGCGCTGCGTCTATACTTCACGCACATAAAATCTCGCTTTACAGGATGCGTACGACGAACAGACAGTGATTGAATCGGTTAGCGTGGTGGTCTCGCAACCCGGAGGTCGGTGATTCGAATCCGCAGCCTGTCAAGCAATTTTTTTATTTTCGCGCGGCTTGTGTTGCTTCGTGCGGCCACACCAACACCGACGCCGACATGGGTGAGGCAATAGATAGCTATAGCTCAGCGGGCCAGCGTAGACGCCACTGTGCGTGTTGTCCCGCGCATGCGCACTGGCGTCTACGATGGCCCGCTGGTTCGCTGAGCTTATAACTCTCCAATACAAGCTTCACTTGAACATGTTCCATCGTTCCACGCCGCGTTCGTCACCTGGCGGAAAACGCACGCGCGAGGTAGAGCTCGACAGCGATCGTTTTCTGGATATATACGTGCGCTGCATTGCAAAAGCCGAACGCGTCGAGTGCTCAATCCTTCATCCTGAGAGAGGGAAAGAACAAAGTGAGCCCGAAATCTTGCGAAGCTTTCCTCGAAGGTCTCAGACAGCGTGCAGCTTAACACCGGATCTCCTTTTGCGTGCCTGGCGTTTTGAAACTACAGAGAAAGACGAACGGCGACTGTGTTCTTCACACTACATACTTTCTTTTTTTCCTATCTCTCTCCCCCTCCCTCTCTACCTCCCCCTCCCCTCTCTGTCTTTCGTTTTCTCTTTTTGTGTGTGCGTGCCGTGCTGGGGATCTACTTTCTACTATTCTGTCTACTTTTCCCCTCTCCCGCGAACCCTGTGGCCGATGTTCATGTATCAGCAGTTGCAATGCGACCCGACCCCTTCAGAATACGAGCGCAAGCTTTTCCTCAGTTATTTCTTCTGACAGTAACGAATAAATAAATGCTAATAGAAAGCGCATAGCACCTGGCTCGGATTCGGGTCATGTCCGATACGGGCCCTTTTTGTAAAAGTTGCGTGCACGTAAGTATCTTCTCTTTTTTTTTCTTTTGACGTATCGGGATCTAAAAAGAATCCCCATCAGTTGCCACGAGCGCGGTGATAAACGCTTCCCGGACGAGGTCAGCCTTAGACGTTGTACCTGTTGTAACTCGTACTATCCGAACGAAATTCGAAAACGTCGAAGTCTCGAATGTAAATATTCTAACCGCGTGCCACAAGCGCCAACAGTCGCGATTTGTCGTCGATTAGACTAACTCGAAAGGCTGACTACTTTAATATGCTTCAACAGACTAGGAGTCAGTAGTTAGACGGCGGAATAAACAAACTGTAACCTTCTTCTCCTTCTCTCTTTTGTTTCCTTTTGTTCCTGCTTCTATAGAGCGAAGTAAAACATAGTATTATCGTGAATGACCACTCGTTATCCTAAGACACGTAAGAAGTTGATTTTGTTTGCAGCAAGGTTAAGGGACAAGTGCAGACATTGCAACTCTAGAGCCACCCTGGAGCATATCCTATGGGAATGTACGGCTGCAATCCAGGGTAACGCTGATGCAGCCTCAAACAGCGACAGCCTCCGCGCGCCCTGGGAGTCTGCGTTGCTCAGCTCGGACCTGCAGCACCAGCTCTGGGCCGTCCAGCGAGCCGAGGAAGCTGCCGAGGGCCAACAACCCTTGGCTGAAACCTAGGCGGGGTCCAGGCCCACCCCACCAAATCGCAGGGCACTGAATAAAGTTATTTGAATGAATGAAGGTTAACGAAGCACATAGCTCGGTCACTTATTCGGTTCGGCAGATTTCCTAGCCAACCCGACTGTGTTTATAGACCTATAATCACTGCTTTATCTTTACGCGATCTGTCATTCACTAACAGCACGAAAGAGGATTGACTATATTCCTAGCGTTTGTTTCCCTGCACTGTCTCAGTGTGCTGGAGGAAAAATAAAAATGTTTTCCGCATTACTAAAAAAAGAAAGATAAAAAGAAAAGAACAGGAAACTAGCGAATATAGTAGACGGGACTTGTTCTATCTGGACTTCCGTCTACGCTCACCTGTTTTGCGCTTCATTCAGGGATGCGCTATGTTTGCTTTCTCAGGACACCTGTATGTCACTTTATACGTTAAAAATTAAACGGAGAAGAGTGCTACTTATATACGTCACGCGCAGCTGTTGCGACGGGCGCAAATTTCGTTGGCTTCGCCAGCGAGTAAACAATCGCTGCGAACGATTAACGATACACACACATATGTAAAGCTTCCGGAACGGTACCTGAACATATCGCTCGACCACTCACGGGTACGCAAGAAGCACGCGCATATCAGACTGAACTGGGCAGGCACTCCTTCGTGGCGCCCAGATGGGCTTGCGACGCGAGCACAGCAGAGGCCGCTGCGACCTCGGTGCGGGAGGGCAGAGAGCTTCGCTGCACGCAACTGGCGAATGCACGCGCGGCACTGAAGATAAGAAGAAGAAAAGGCCGCGACAAAACGCAACGGCGCGAGGCGAGGCGAGCCACCTTCCCCGGAGGACACAATAGGTCATTGGCGACAGGTCGTGTTTGATCGAATACGCCTTGTGTTGCTCCGCCGGCTGGCTGGTTGGCTGCGCGGGACAATGCGGACCCTGTTTGTACGCGGCAACCGACTCGGGGGTGAAGAAGGCGGGAGGGTGCGGATGGGGATGATCCGGTCGGCGATATCGTCGTGCTACGCGTAGTACGCGTGCATCGGAAGAATCATTACCTCTCGTTTTTTTTTTTTGTTCTGTTTTGCCGCGATGTTTACAAGAGTGCGGAACAAGCCGGCTTTTGTTTTTTGCGTCCGTTAAGGGTTTAAGAATGGGGTTAGTTCGTTCGTTCTTTGCTGATAAGAATACAGCGAGGAGGCTCGTATTTAGCGATTCGGCAGAACTTCCAGAGGTGGGCCGCGGATAAAAAATTCACAGGGTCTCTTATGTCATCCCTAAGACGACTTGAACGCGAAAGCACAAGTGCCCGATGCATTCAAGATGGACGCATGACGTGCACATCCCCCTTAATTCGCTTAGTCATCCCTCTAAATTCGCTTGCTAATCCTCTTAATTCGCGTATGGATCCACTTAATTCGCTCACACATCCTCCTAATTCGCCTAGTGTACTTCGCTTAGCCATCCCTATTATTTCCAAAGGTCGAGGGCTCGACTCCCACCCGAGGTCGTGTGTTCGAGTGCCTTAATTAACTCTATGTTAATTAGCTTCGCCTTCATTAATACCAATGGTCATGGGTCATCGGTCGACTGACCGGTGAGACATGTAAGGCTTCTAACCCAGCATTATAGTAATACGTTATTAATTAAGGCTTTCTCCTTTATAGCGTAATACCATAATGTTTGGTTAAACTCGCATGAAAAGCGCGCTTCACCTTTCATTAAAATAGGACAGAGATAGAGAGAAAAAGAGAAAGGCTATGCAAAGAAAGGCTATTTGAAACGCTATGCAATCTCTGCGACCTGCGAACACAAAGCTGCAGTGCTCTGCGTACGCGTCACGATGTTTCAGCACTCCTTGAGCGCTATTCCAGTATGAATAGCGTTAAGAAAGCGCAGTATCAGACTGTATAGAGTCATCCAGTACTGACACCATATACCGATGTTAGTTTTCACTCCTGCCTTCTGGAGAAGGGACCCTTCGGAGCGCTGTGTCTAACGTGAAGCAGGCAAATTGCACGAAACAGAAGTAGAAGAGCTTACCCTTTCTTTAAAGTTAGCATACGCCCGTTTAATAAAACGAAAATAGAGAGTTCTTGAACAGGGGCGCCAAAGAGCTTTGCGGGTGTCAGCGTTGGTGCACGCAGGATTGGAGAGTTTTGGAATAGGGCTTTGCGTTTGCGGATAGCGTCGCGTTTGCAGCGCCACTGCGGCGTCAAAGAAAAGCTATTATTAATAATTAAATAAAATCTGCCATATTATGATAAGAAAAAAAATCGTGTTTTCGTGTTTAATTACAATTTTGAGGTTATTCTATTAGCGGCCAGCAATTTGTTACGCTTAGTTACGAGTAACCAACTTCACGTGCCTTCCCCATTCAAGTTAAGCCGTGTTAGGCCTACGAGGCATGAAATAGACAATCGAACTCGGAATCATCGGCGTCTAGTGAATCAATCTTCATTACACACGTGAGTTGAGAGAGAGCGATAACCGCAGTCACTTCTCCTAGCTTACGAACTTCACGCTTTGCCACGAATCGAGCCCAGTTTGGTGCTAGGTTAGAGCCGTCGCTTCTATGGGTACCGCCATGTTTGTTGACGCCAAGCTTTTGGGGCAGCTTTTAAGGGTTCCGCTAAATCGGCGAAATAGCGTGCCCGACGCAAAACCCAAAGGCAGTTTGCGTCTCGCGCATGCGCATTGTCTTCGACGCTATTTCTTTGGGGCCCCGAAACGTTTGGGGCCTCTATTCTAAAACTCTCTAATGATAGTGACCGGGTTCTGCATCACAAGGCTACATCTGGGCTATATTATATAACACGGCATCGTACTAGAAAATAATTTAGAGTTGAGTTGAGTTGAGTTTAGAGTACATCGTGCACGGGCGCGCAGGGGCATTGTCGCATTTCACGTCCTTGATGGTGCGGCCGCAGCAGTCGGCTACCGAACCCCCAACCTCGTTTAACCTTGTCAGAAAAACGCCATCAAGTCGATGCATCGAATATAAACAAAACATATATTAAAAAAAAAGAACGCTCATGCATTTGCGAGGCTGGTAAGTTCTCGTCTTGCAGTGTGGTACACATTCACTTATCTCGCGTTTCTGATGCGCTAAGGTTATAATTAACTTGTTTATCTAGCGCTAAGAGTTATTACGCAACGCACTGCTCTTGCGAAGCCTTGGTTGTTTTTGAAATGACATTATATGAAAGCTCGCAAACTGCGAACCTGGACATATCGATGATAATTCTGATCAGATCTTGCCTTCCGAAAACAGAAAGACAGAGAGCTATAGCTCTATAGTGAAATGACACTGTTGGCGTGTACCTATACAGGTCTACAAGCTACTCTGCGCCCAAAAAGCGTCAGAAACGCATAAGACATGCACCTGGGCTACAATAGGCTCATAATACGATAGGCCAGCCATCGGTTTGTACTCGTAGTTTTTCACGGCCCTACGCTTCTTTATAGGCCCAGCTTCCGGCGCGAATGGGCTCTTTAAAATCGTTTCATGTAAGATTCACGAAGTGGAACATCTTTTCGCCAATGTCTTCCCCTCATTTGATGGAACCTACGCGCAATGAATTTATGGTGTTACGCTTACACGGTGCAAACTAACTCAGGACGGTATTAAGCGTGACGTAGAGTGTAGTGTAGTGGCAGGAGGCTCGACTCAAGGCAGAGCCGACGATCAACGACACTCCTTCCGCACGTTTTAAACTTGTAGTAAGAGGAATTAAATTACCGTGCAAGGCTCCCCGTTAACCAGGGCCCGGCTTCGAGAGGTTGTGCGTAGAAAACACGCGTACACAACGGGAACGAAAAAAGGACAAAAAAGAAAAGACGATTCAATCGCCACGGATACGAACACCAAATGCATTTCGCTTATTTTTCAAACGCCCAAACTTTCGAGTCACGAGTCCTTACTAAATCACCCAACTTTGCATCGTTTTGAGCACTTTGCTTTTAAATGAGTGCGTTGATGTCCTTTACACTTAGCTGCGCGAATTTGACTACAAGAGTCGGAACTAGAACTATGGAAAGCCGGATAATAAGACATACGTACTAAAATGACCTCGCGTTCCTCTGAATGATTCGATACGTCAGATTCCGCTGCATGTAGTAATACTAGCGCGCTTTATTATTCAGAAACGTCGTTAAGTTAGCGCGACGGTTAGAACAGGCGTGAGATCATCCCCGTGACCTGTACAAGCAGCTTTATTTTTTATTTTTTTTATTTTAATTTTTTTTACAGGCAGTGACGGAGACTTGATCAAGTTCATAAAGTTGGTGGCACATTGGAGGATGATGTTGTTTTAGCCCGTTCGCATCCGCCACGTACACGTCCGACAAACGGAGTCACTTTCCGCCTCAGTGGCCACTATTGGAAATCCCGACGCATTTTTGGACTTGCTTGTATGATAAGGAAACTATTTTCTTTTAAACTAGTACGAATGTGTCTTTCTTAAATCGTTAAATGTTGTGTGGATGATGAGCTTGTCTAACGCTATTCTCCTTACGCTTGCCGACTGTGTTTTCTAGAACAATTATGATTAACCTATTTCGGCACCTTGTTTCACAATTCTAGTGTAATGCTTCAAAAATACTTAATGTAGCTACTCCCCTATGCAATGCCGTCTGACCTCGAAGATATTGCAAATAAACAAGTTCTATATACTGACTGAGTGACTCACTTCTCTTCCGACATTCATTTGCAAAGAAAATTTAATATTTTCCTAGTACAACGAGAAGTTAGTCTGCCTTCACGATTGTGCATTGCGTCAGGCAATGTGTCGCATGTCACGTGTCCACACGAGGCCTACGTGGGTGCGCGCTGTGGCATTTTTCGGGCGACACCGAAAGTGACACAAGTGTCGGAGAAGTGAACTCCGCTTGGGGCCTTGTGCTTCTCGCGATCGACATTCGTAATAAATGTTTAGGGGTGAACCTTTCCCGTTTGCGCCTTATATCGCTGTAGACTGTCACGCGAAAGAAAGTCGAATCGGCGGCGAAATAACGGCAATTTAATTCGCATATAGAACATGTAGAGCTTAGAACACGAAGCACCTCGTAGTTTCAGTGAAGACATTAACGAAATGACATTAGAAGAACCAGACAAGCCGCCCTTTAAAACTAAACAGCTACTCGCGGACCGTGATCTGCGAGCTACCGGCAACAAAAGATGAACTTAATATACTGCTTGTTAATTAAGACGGTGTTAGACCAGTGTTTGCGATAAGTGGTCTTGCCTTTATGTATGAATTGACGCATTGCGCTCTTGCTGTGGACTGCACCAAAACTGAGCTGTGCGTATGGACTTTTCGTGTCACTTTTGAACCAACGAATTAAGGCTATATTGTGGCGTAGACATGCGTTAGATATATCGGGGAAAGTCTGGATTGCAACATTGTTACGTTGATTGTGATTAACTTCGTTGTCATTCGTAATGTCTTTCATTATTATTCTTGGGGTATTCTTGGGGTATTACTATTCTTGGACCGCTTGGGGTATTTCTAGATTATTTATTTATTTATTTATTTATTTATTTATTTATTTATTTATTTATTTATTTATTTATGGCTGTAGAACATAGAGAAATGGTGCAGCTGAGGTAGTCTCTACCTCATTTCTCCACAGGAAACCATGTATAACAGAACAGGTAAATGAACAAAAAGGTTCATAAATAAAGGAATGAGTGAGAAAAAGGAAGACAGTGTGAAAACTGTACAGACAGATATATAAAAAGAAGAAGAAGCGCACTACGCAAAACCACAGTTTGACACGTGCCTTGTCGTTCTCGCTGTCTCAATTCATTCCGTCTTTCTCGCCACATTTCGCGACGCCGTTCTTGTTTGCCAAGTGACGAGGAGTATTCGGTGCCACCTAAAGGCGCCAACCTCTCATTGCTATTAAATCGTGTCAATAAAGAAAGAAAAAAGAAAGAGCTAGAATTTTGCTGTGATGCTTCCTACGATGGAAAGACGTGCGGAACAACGATCATGTGGTAATTAGTGTCAGTGAAAGAAGCAACGAGGTCCACCACCACGATATATATATATATATATATATATATATATATATATATATATATATATATATATATATATATGTATATATATATTATGACTAAAGTTAGCACGGCTAGCGAATTCCACCTTACAGTACCTGCTCGCCGTGACGTGATGGATTGGGGCAATGCCAATCCGTATTATGTAACTGTTCATCGTTAAATATGAAACTACACTGCATCCTAAAGGAACTAAGGACTCAACGTGGCAAGTTTAGACAACGCTTCCTGCGCCAGAACGCCAAACGGCGTCTAATATGAAAAACAACAACAACATTGAAACCTGTTACATCACACTCATGTGCCAGCGCTAAGGTTTCGGCTCGAGATTCGAGAGATGGCTGCTTGGTCTCTCTGAGTAATAATCGACCCATTTTCTTTTCCAGATAAATGAATTAATATACATGCTAGGAAGCCTACCACTGTAAACTGTTGGTATATACCAGGTGTTTTTTTTTACGCCAGACAGATAGCACAATTCTAACCCTTGAGCTAAATTACGCGATCGTTACTTCTACGGAAAATCAAAATGTTTAATTTAATAATTAATATAAACACACTAACTGACTTTTGAATTAGTTACCTTAAGACACATATATAAATCTACGAATTATAGCTGCTGAGTTCGATACGGTTCAAGGAAATTCGTATACTGGCCGCTCGAGGGAGAGGCATCATCCAAATGCATCGTCTATCGAAAGAGCGAGTGAAGCGGGTGGCGATGTCTGTTGCGGCGGCCTTTAAGGGCTGCGATCTCCACGTCCATCCAGACGGAGCGGAAAACCAGACCGGCGTCCGAATTTCGAGGTTTTGACCGCGTGTTTCGTACAAGCCGACGTCAAGGTAACGACAAGCTGACGCGCAGTGTCACCTCCATCGCAGGGCGTGTAACACAATTTTCACGTCATGAGGCGCGTTTAATTAATTGGGCGAGTTAGCTCACTCGAGCTGATTTTGCTGCACAGAGCACCGATAAGCGTGTTCATCGACCAACTACTATTAATCGCCATCTTGCCGCAACTGATTGAAGCTGTGGCGCTGCGTTTGGTGCCGGGAATAGGGGGTCAATTATGTACGCTGTAAGATACCGCCATATTGAGAAATTCGCCATCTTGTGAGCTGTGATTGGCTCACGGGGGGCTGCCTCTCTGAATTGCTTAAAGCGCCATGCGTGGCTGAATTGGATGACGCGGTGGAATTTGGCCGTGTCCAGATTAATAGCACCACAGAACGAAGTTTTTTTTCTTCGCCTGCGAAACTGTCTTTCGAAGAAATATTTTGTACAATCAGTATTATGGGACTTTTCTTACAGGCCAAATAAACAACGATTTGATTACGAGGCACGTCGTGGTGGGATTAACTCCGGATTAACTTCGACCACCTGGGGTGCTTTGGCGGCCACCTGAATGGAAGTACGCCGGAGCTTTTGCATTTCGCCTCACCCATCGAACGGCATAGACAGTGGGCCACAGCGGTGGGCTGGAATCTTTTATAGCTTCGTGCTGCACACAGCTGTTACGCCCAGTTTCCCTTTCAACGCACACGTTTAGTTAAGGCGTAACCATGACCTCGGGTTTGCTGCCGTTAGACAATGGACTCATTCGCCGAAAACGAAACTAAACTAAACCAAAGGAAACGAATAGAGAAGAAACACTGCTGGTTTTTTTTTTCTGTAGATGGTTGGAGCATGTAAAGGGTACAGCGTCCACCCTCCTAAGCCCGGTCGCGCCCTCGTCCCAGCATAAGTCGCTGGGAACCCAGAACAGGAGAATAAAGAAAGAAAAAGTGGGGAGGGAGAAGGGGGGGGGGGGCTTTATCTGTCACCATAATATAGCGTTAGGCCCGATATTGCGTTCGTTTCCTATTCGAAGAATGGCGCATAGGGCTATACGAAAAAAAGAAGAAGACGCAAATCAAAGCGGAGAAGTGCGGTGAGCGAAAGACGAGACGCGATCCACAAGCTCTGCGCGTCGTCCGGGCGTGGTGCCAAGGGAGGCACCGATTCTCTATCGGTTCATTTCCCGCAGATACTGCGGTGCTTCAAGCCTCGCTGCCCAGAAAAAAAGAAAAAAAAGAAAAATTAAGGGCGAGGAAAAGTAAGAAGGCTTTTGTTCGTTTTAACTTCTCGTCTTCCTTTCTTTTTTTTTGTCTCGTTGGTGACTCCTAGAATATATGGCGCCGACAGGCACACGTAGTACGTTCCGCGTAGCCGAAGTGATCGAAGGGCGGACAGACAGAGTCACGTGCTGGGCCGGCCCTCGAGCATGCGAGAGAAGACGTGGCGCACAAAGTGACGAAACATGCGTGTGCTCGATGGGATTTCCTGATCGGCGCTGCGACTCATCTTTTTCAGAGTCAGCACATCCGTCTTTTCTCCATGTCGTTCTTATCTTCTAGCCCTTTTCTTTACTCTAAGTACCTTCAAGGGGTGGTGAAGAGAGCAACACTATATCAACTTAGACTGGTAAAGTATTTCTTCAAATCACATTCTTTATTCATTTGACGGGGAATGGTTTACCGTTACCTTATTTCTTTATGTCTTCTTTAGAAGTTCGTGCCGCAATTCTAGCGGGAGTACGTCAGAGTGACGTGGCGGATTTCGAAATGTTTCCTTGTATTTGGGCCCATCTGACGTAGGAAAAGTCGAGACTTGCTCGCTGGGGTCTTTCCTTCCTTTAGCATGCATGCTATAGTCTTCCTTATTTCTCTTTCTTTTTTGGATAAAAACGGTTAACTGGCCTCAAATCCCATAGCGTCACGAGGAGCTGGTTGGTGCGGGAACTCCACAGTGGCATCGCCGCCCGTCTTTTTTTTTTTCTTGCATCTTTTCTGGCTTACGAAGTATTTTCTCGCGGTACTGAGGGTGGTCGCTTTGCTATGAAAGTGTAATTAGCTGATAAAGCTAATTAATCGTTCATTTTCGAAATGAAGAAACGAAACTATCACGACATTTGAAGCGCAGGTAGCCAAATGCACTGTACCACAAGGAGCCGAGATCAAGTGATTGAATAATGGCACCTTATTTCTTCTTCTCTCTTTCTCTTTTTGTTAACTCCAATAGTATGTGAAGTCTGGCTACTGACGATTCTGCGGTCCCGAAAGCGTAGATAAAAAAAAGACCCCCCCAAAAAATAGATTAAAAAAATCCACTCCGGAATTTAATAAGAAATAGAAATAGTCCAAATCTTTCACAACCGCATAGTGCTGATGAAACACACTACATACGATGCCTACTACAGACATGACGTTGCAAATATGCTCAAATCAAACGCGATGCAGGGACAGCGCGTGACCTGTGACAAGCATGGAGGATAAGTCTCTGCTCATGTTGAAGCAGTTCGGTTCACAGCAAAGCGCATGAATGGTCCCTAATGTGAGAATGTTCTCGTCGCATTAAACGTAGATGAAAAGGGGAATGTTCCCCTGATATTCCTGTTTGTCTGAGCGCACAGGAAGTCCGCTTCATATTAGACAGGGCGTCGGAAGGCGGTCGCGATATTACACTGCCGGAAGAACGAAACGAAAATGTCCGCATAGCAAGCGAGAATGGTGCAGAGCTCCTGTTAGCCATGTGCCTCCATTGTCAAACGGAGAAGCCATTGAAAGCCTCCAGCTGCCGTTAAAGTCATACGCTCTCTCTTTCTCTCTCTCCTGAAACTTTCTTTTTTCTTTAAGTGGGAAATGTAACTCACCCAAAAGGACACGTCACATTTACCGAAACTGGTGTGCGGGTCGATTAACGTTCATTCCGCTTATATAGTTAGCGTTTACTTGCAAAGAAGCGATGGCTTCGTGCGGCAAATGGAAAATAAGTCAGCCTCAGCGCCCCTGCGGCCACGGCAATTATACTTGGGCTGAAGTGACGCATCGAAGCTGGCGATAATTAAGCGTACTTACCGAAACACTGGCCCGAATAAAAGTGCACTTTACGACTGCTTTACGTGTGCGCTAAGGTCAACAACGCTGTTATCGCAAGTTGGAAGTTTGCGAAGAGGCGTGTGTGTAACTTTTTCTACTACTATTTCTTCAAGTTCCTCATTTTTTTCCACCGCCTCTTCATCGATCAGAGCTATGCAATTTCTCCAAGGAGCAAGAATGCCGACGTGTTTCTCCCATTTCCCGATTGTTTACGGAATGCTTCCTGAATTTATATTACCTGGAGGTCTCTTAGCCACTCTATATTAATCTAAGTGCAGCTTTCTTTATAAGACAAGACGACGATAAAAAGAACATACCGCGTACTATCAGGCCGGTGAAACTAAACGAACTCTTCAGGCGATTCCCAGCGCGCACGCGCGTTGACCGTAAAAGGCGATTTCCCGTTTTATGCAATCATAGTCCCCGAGTCGTGGCACGGCCGTCGAGCGCCGTTATGTATACGCCGCGCGCCGGGAACGTGACTCCCCTGCTTGTTCTTTCCGCCTATCGCGTACAGACGCCCATATACGCTAATGCTCCTCATTGCTGCAGTCAAGGGAGCGGCTCGCGAGAAGGTATAACCGTGACCGCGAGACTTCTCGAGACCTTGGAGAGGCGCATGGCCTCGCCCCACGGCGAGGTCCATTAGAGCGTGTGCTGCTCTTCCCCACGCCTCGCGCTTCTTTTATGCAGATGACGCGGCGGGAGAGACAGAGCCTGTGTCGGGCCTGCGGCTATACGAGTGTGGCTATGGCTGCGGCTCTAATGACGGCTGAACAGTCAAGAGTGAGTCAAACGCGGACTTTTGGAGGATGCACGACATGGTGGCTTTTGCGCATAAGAATAGCAACGTGGAAGGGGAAAGGAAAGATGGCCGCAGAGTAGGTAGACTTCGCAGATTACTGGGCGCTAGGGCACCGCGACATTCTGTGGGAGGCAAGCGGCAGTTCATCATCACTTACGTCACGCGATGGACACAAATCCGTGTTTTGGCCCCGCCGGAGCATACGGCCACCTGCGACACCGCACCACTTTCTTTTCGCATTTTCAGTGTCCCACTGCGAATCTCTCTTTTGTTCCTGTCCTCGAATTACAAAGGGGGCGGGGCGACAGGGCACCCTAATTGAAGCTACTTCTACCATTGCTGCCGAGGTAACACCCATAATGAGCCGCTAATGGAAAAATCCATATCCGGAAAGGTCGGGGTAAGTGGCCTTCACTGCCGTCAGTGCAAGCTCGAAGCAGCTAAACGCAACGGAACGCAGTAGTGAGAGTCTCGGCAAATGAACGCGATCCTGACAATGGTTAACTTTTTATTTCGTTCTTTCTTTCTTCGCAACCTGGGTACCAGTATATAGAGCTGCACTGTGCATGGAATTTGCTTAGTGCACACTCTATTCAATTTCACGGGTCACATTCAACTGAGCGTGACGTCACGTTTGCGCGGGAACGCGCGAGTGCACGCCCTGCAAAGAAACTTCGGCTTGAGGCACCAACGTGCGTTGCCTGTAAGTATTGAAACGAAACGGTATGAGCATAAATTATTCCTCTATATAATTTGAAAACGGCCATTGTTACCGTGGGAGGAGGCATGGTAAACCAGAAAAGACAGCAGAAACGTGTCGACGATTCCCTAATGTTTTCGCACGAACTCGCCCTGACTTAATTGCTAATAGCAGCCGAGCAATGGCGACGTTGGGTTGTAAGGGAACCAAGGACCCAACTTGTCAAGTTTGGAAGACGCTACTTTCGCCAAAACGGTCTAATTGCGAGAACATATTGAACTCCGTGACGTCACACTGACGCAACGGCGCTGAAGTTTGGAAGCCAAATTAAAAAAAGAAGAATTATAGTAAAGGAAAATCTCGTTTTCTCCAACAATGATAAGCCTTTCCACGCTAAACGAATGAAAATGTGGCTTTCAACGAATATACTTTACCATATTATATTGATATAGTATCACTCCTAAAGTGTTCTTTTAGAACGAGATCAAACGAGCTAGACTGCACTGCCACCACAGTCTCGGACGCCAGCGCACGCCTGCATTAGCAAAAAAAAAAAAGACAAAAAAAAACCCTGCCCTCGGCGACCTTTCGCCACCAGAATCGCTTCTTCTTTTTCTGGCCGCACGGGCGTTTCTCGCCGCCTCCAGCAGCGTGCAACACAGGCTTTGATCACAGGGGGCGACCTTCCCTAGCCGCTGTGCCGCGGGCGGGCATTATTAGGGCGTGTTACGGACACCCCCGCCCCTGCCACCGCGCCCCACTCCACAGCTGGTAGTCACCTTCTGCCCATTAAAGGCCGGCGCTTCCCAGAGAGACAGCGACGACGCAGGCGAGAGAGAGAAGCGATTCGAGAGGATGCGCGGAGGTGGCGCAGTATAACGTTAAGTATAGTGCTCTCGCAGTGAAAGGGCTCGCCGCGCTGCCACCACCACGGCCGTGCCACCTAGGCGGAAAAGAAACGTCTCTGGAAGTTCCCTTTGGTACTTTCTTTCTTTCTTTCTTTCTTTCTTTCTTTCTTTCTTTCTTTCTTTCTTTCTTTCTTTCTTTCTTTCTTTCTTTCTTTCTTTCTTTCTTTCTCCCGCAGACCACCCGCCATTCCGCCGACGCCGCGAGATTGCGCACTTGGTAGTTCCGTGCACGGCAGCGGATGGATGGATGGGTGGATGGATGGATGCTATGATCGTCCCCTTTGAAACGGGGCGGTGGGTTGCGCCACCAAGCTCTTGTTATAATATTTCTTAATGTCCTACCTATGTTAAAAAAGAAAACAAAGAAAATGGGGTAAAACCCACGTTGAATTCCCATAACCGAACTTTCTGAACCCCTACTGGGAACTTTGTTTTTCTACGTATCCGTTGTTTGTCGTTTCCCTATTTTGCTTCCACCAACCTTCTAATTGCCGAAACCGCGCCCTCTGCTGTCGGAAAAGCGAAAAGATTTCGACGCAAGCCAGAGTATTGATCATGCAGATTCGTGTTCAAAAGGTTATGAGAACAGCGACATTGAAAAAAAAAAAATAGAGTTTTTTTTTTTTTTTTTGCGGATCCACCGCACAGAGTGATAAAGGGGATGGGAAAGGCAGGGACGTTACATGCTGGAATCTGCGTGATGCGAAGCTTTAGTGGAGCGGTTAATTAAAGGTTATACAACCAACGATGATGCGTACGATTGTGTTTACATTCATGTCTAATATGCAACGTGCAATCTCATGCAATGTTTATGTTCCCCGACAAAAGACGCAAGTTTAATCTTATGCAATATTTATGATTACGCGCTAGGGCCACTCACAAGCTATGCCGAATTGCGAACATTGAATCAGGTGGATGAAGGTGTCTGTTTCATACGCAGCGATTCCACGAGGACGGACGCGATGTGTGATATGCTTGCTGAGAGAAGAGTGATAATGAGAGGCTTATGGGCTTGCGATACATGTCTGGCTTCATTTAGGGATTATGTACCTCCTGTGTCACAGTGGCCCGTACTCAATGTAGGTGATTGGTCAAGAAGGGGTCCGCACCTCCACCCCGCCGTAGCACATACTCGAGGGCTAAATCGAAGAAAATAAGGTAAACAAAAGAATTCGTTGAATTCAATCCGCTAAACCATTAAGAGGACGGTGCGATTTAAGTATACCTCTGAGTCGACGTTATGCGATCGGGTCTGATGCAAAATTTATTTTGACTTATTAAAGAAAGTTCCTGTGGGAGGGGGTTCACTGCACGCCGAGTTTCGTCAAGCTTCGCGGGGAGCAGAGCCCCCCGCCTCTTCCCCCCTTTTGTCTATCTAGCTCTCACAGCCCGCGTGTCGCTTCCTGACGTCAAACTCCATAACTCTCTATGATTTTGTTTTGTTCTGCGGCAGTATCGTGCAAAGAATCCTTTTACACACACGGACGTGGAAACCGGTTTCTTAGGGTTCGTGGTTTACATACTTCGTCACTTTTTGTATCCAGAATTAACGTCGTTTCCTCACTGCAGAAATAAATGTAGAGAGAGAAATCTACGAGCTTACGTTGTTTATCCTCAAACGTATACGTAGCAGACGGCGTATATGGACTGTTTATTCGCAAATGCGAGAACGGTGTACCTTCGTCATCGTATTTTTCGCGCTGTGATTTTTTTATTTTTTTTACAATATGCGTGTACAGCGCGGTCAGCACGCAGCCTGCGGAACTTTCCATTCCTACAGCGCAGTCGTTCGCGACGGAGAGCGCGCCACGCTTCCCGCAATTATTAAGGCATCTCGCTGAGCGACCTCGTGACTGAAAGGTAATTTCTCCACATTTTCTTTAGATGACGGCTGTTGTTGTCGGGCTCACGCGGCTGGCAAGCGCCAACTTGTCGCCTCACGCGCGCGCGGCGCGCGCCGCCCAATTTTGGGCCTTTTTTTCCTGTTTCTCTCGATTTCGCCTTTTATGCGAACCAGAATGGCTTCCTTTGTTTCCGACTGACCGCGGCGGGAATGCCCCCCCTGTGATTAACGCTATGACGTCCTTAAGACTGCGACGCCGCGGTGAGAACTGAGTGGACGGGAAGCTTTCAGACAACCACATAAAGAAGAAAAACCAGCGGCCGAGTCAGGACGGCGGAAAGGGGCAACTGCGGTTGATTTACGGGCAGTAAAAATTGGGCAGACGACGACTGCAGGTTTATGCAGTAAAACAAGTGCTTTTGCGCTCCCGGGATTCTAAAGGATAACCTATGAACTTGCTTTTCTTGGTAGCCTGGCCTCACAGTTCATCAGACCAGAAAGCAACACGAAGTCACCCACAGTACATGAAGGCGAAATACTTGTGCGCCGCGCCTTGCTTAGTCCGTGTGAATGATCTAGGCTAGTCTCTCTCTCTCTCTCTCTCTTGCTCCTCCTACCCACGTGTAGGGTAGCAAACTGGTCGAAGTCTCATTAACTACCCTGCCTTTACTTCCTATTTCTCTCTCTCTCGTCTTACTTTTCTTACCGCAAACTACACGTCCTGCCGTTTTGGCATTTGCGTTTGCCTGGCGTCTCTTTTTCTCCCGCTCCACGCGCTGCTAGATGGTCGGCTTGCGGAGAAGCCAACCCGACGGAGACAGTCTCAGAGCGGGAAAGGCGAACACGAAAATCAGAGACACGCAGTAAATTATGACGCCGTTATCTACGCGGTTGTTACGGGAGTAAAAACTGAGCACCTCGGTCTCGCCTCATTCCTGTCGCTTATAAACAAAAACGTATATAGGAGCTGTAATGCACTAGCACTACACGCGATGCATGTAACTGTACGCAATGTCGGTCAGAAAAATTTACGATCCGCATCGTGCAGAAGAATTCAGGACGATGTGCTCACGAGCAGGCAGTTACAAAATACCGCACATGCACGGTTTGAACCACGTGCTCTGTTTACGAGGCAGGTATTATGCACGTTCGCAATTCCCGTTATCTTTACAGACCGCGCTTTATAGCGCGTATTCACTTACGTCTCTCTTGCTGTTAGCAAAGTCAGCATTAACACATTCGTCTTATCTATTTGCACATATCTTCATGAGATCATACAAGGTAATGTATCCTTCCGTAATCGACAAATAATAGCGCGTGCGACGCGCACGCATAAGCGACGCGCGGCGCCAGGTTTACGCGTGGCATGCAAATGGTGCCACTCCCTTTCATTAACGCGTCCGTATTATACAGAATTTACATACGGATGGCGGGGATAGCGAACGGGGATAGCCGATATTCTAATTGACATTAAGAGGAAAAAAAAAATGGAGCTGGAGAGGCCATCTCATGCGTAGGGCAGATAACCGGCGGACCACTATAGAGTCGCAGACTGGGTGCCAAGGGAAGGGAAGCGCAGTCGAAGACGGCAGAAAATTAGGTTAGGTAATGAAATTAGGCAACTCGCAGGCGCAGTTTGGAATCAACTAGCGAAAGACAAGGGTAATTGGAGATCGCCGAGTGCGGCCTTCATCCGGTAGTGGACATCGAAAGCGACTACTGCTGGTGATAGTGGTGGTTATGATGATGATGATGATTATGATTATGATGATGATCTCCACGGCGCGTTCTAAACGGAGTCTTCATCACAAGGAAAAAAATTGCGTGAAACAGGTGTAGACTTCATTACATAAATTTTAGAGAAATATGTTTTTACGGACCCCGATGCTTCTGCGATGAACAATACAAGCTTAATCGGAACTCGGAGTAAGATAAGCCGAGCGAAGTGTAATACGCCGCTGCTACTTCCTCGTCAGTCAGAGACATTGTAACATCGACTCGGAGCACCACGTACCACGACGAGAGATATTGTCTGAACACGATTGTGTTCCAAACGAAGCGAACACGATCTGTCACGCTTTATTAACGTTACGTGGCAGGTTAGGCCCATACATGCCGTGCCCTTCAAAGCAGCGGCGTGCGCTGGATTCATTATTCACACACTTCCCAGAAACTGGCCTTCGCAGAAAGCTTTAGCCAATGTTCACTTGATGATATAAAAAGACCTCAATTTTTCGCCGCCGCCTTATCTGTAAATATTACCGCATTTACCCGCACACTCGTTATTTCTTATTTTCTTTATTAAGAAAAGAAAAATCCCCATTTTCACTTCCCTCGGGAATCTCTTGGTCTCTTTTCCAAGGAAGAGGAGCACTTCAGCGCTCACATGCACACCGGCAAAGAAAATACCTGTTTTAACAAAAGTCTCGATTTCTTTGTCTTAACGTAAGGCGTGTTGCATCGAGTTATTTAGCTGTCTCTGGGTAGCATTTCTTCGGGACAGTAATAAACGTGCGAATAATATCTATAGATATTATCCTCGTGGTCTTATCCGGCTCGATTCGCTTTTTTTCGCGACTGTGTAAACGCCACGATAACCCGTTACTTCCTATACCACCCTCATCTTCCCGATTTGCCTTTATCGCTTTTCATTCTCCCGAAATATATCCTCGCGTGTTCCACCCCCAAACGCACTAGTAGAGCTCGCTTTTCAGTTGTGCGTGGTTATTCATCTAAGGCCAATATGTAAGGTCTGACAGCTGCTTAAAGCAAACAACCGTTTCGTGCAACGCCCATGTGAATTTTTACAACAAGGACACCCTAACGATAGACAGCGCGACAAGATTAAAACAAAACAAAAAAAAACAATGGTAGAATATAAGAGTGTGCGGAATCGCACGAGGGGGGCCAACTGTACGCGGTCGCATATATCCACAAAATGAAAGCAACGATGCGTGGAAGCACTTGTAGCGCGAGACTGCAACGAGATCGGTTCCGCGCCAAAGGCCATATGGCATGGTGCTCGTGCACGTGGAAAGTCGCGAGCATTTCCATATATAGACGGTGTCGCGCTGCCCAGCATATCAGAGGTGACGTAGGCGCACGCCGTTTGTCGGCGTTAATTTCGCGCACTTCAAGCATATCAGCACGATAACGATAACGCGCACGGTGGCACCTGTACAAAGGGCGTGTCCCGAGCTGCGCACGTGAATATCTCGCGAGAACGAGAACGCGCACGCTCGCATACAATTGTTCTCGGATCGCGAGCCTGTTCCGCAAACTTTTGCGAAAAAGCACCGCTTGTCTTCGTTTTCGTTCTTTTATTTTTTTTTTTGCTTCCTCTTTCGTTGCTATATCTGCTCAGTCACGCGATATGCAAAGCGACAGTGAGCTTCACGTCACGAGACTTGGGGGTGGACATTTATCCGAGATGTCACACACTCCACTTAACAGCACAGCAGTTCCCCCCCCCCCCCCCCCCCCCCCCCCCACAGTGTTGATCAGTGTTAACGTGAACATCAGTGCATTTCGCCTTAGCGTTTGAGGACGTAACTGCTCGGAACTGGCGCTAAGCACGTGTTTTCTGCTAAATGTATTGACTTTATTACTGCCAGCTGGCGTCGATTCCTCAATTGGCACCACGTGTCCTAATGGGAATGTATTTTCAATTAGTAAAATGAAGCCGTTATTAGCTAACACCCTGCTGCTATTTATCGCTGCGATGAGACAGAATTTCCCTCGAGCACACGCAAGTTTTAATAAGGCTGTTTGCACGCACGTGCACACACACGCACATACACGCTCGCGAAGGAGTCACATCTGTTATGTGCAGGTACGTCCGCAAAACTCTCGACGTATGTGCGTGTTTCTAGACTATTTTGTGCACTTTCACTTGTTTGCGCTCCTGTGCGTAACTCACAGTGCCGTTTTGTTCGGTTAGGTGCCTTCGGGTGCAGACCTTCGCAAATGTTCGTGATGTTTAGCCGTCTCCAGCGTCCTTGGTGCTTTTACTTTAGAAGAGAAAAAAAGTGTTAAGAGAAGCAGCCGGCGTCGATGAAGGCGCCAACTGCTCCTTTAATTTCATATTTAGAAAAAATCACGTTAATGTACGACATACGGTTCTTTTCTTTTTTTATGTAGAGATGTTGCGTTCTGTTCGATATTCTGAGTAACTTTTTTTATAGTGCACGTACTCAAATCAATTAGGCAATTCTGATGCGCCCGGTTGCGGAGGCTTAGCGGCTATAGCGTTGCGTTGCTAAGCACGAGGTCACCGGTTCGAATTCTGGCCACGGCGGTCGCATTTCGATGGGGAGCCGTGTGCCATGCATTTGGTGCACGCTAAAGGTGGTCAAACTTGATCCGAAGTCCCCCCCCACTACGGCGCGCATCGTAATCATATCGTGCTTTTGGCAAGTAAAACCCCAGATTTAATTAGTTTCCCTTAATTAGAAAATTGTCCTCCCCGCACAACGCTTTTTTAAAAGCGCACGAAAAATAGCTCGCATAGATTTTTTAGCACAGCAATAGCTGCCTGCCTTCGCACTTCGTCAGTTTTGTGCGTCTTATCTTCATTACCTTCGCCGTTCGCGCACTTTTTTAAGCGCCCGCGTCGTTGCCTCAGGAAAGCAGCCTTGGCTTGAGGAGTAGTCACGTGCCCTCGTGGACGTCATGTCGTTGTCGTCTTCGCACTTTCCACAGCGCTCCTAGAGATAAGCGGATCGAGATAACTCGCAGCTTGTCGTCGTGAGAGCTGTACAGCATCGCTGTATCTGGATGACGTCCGTGCACGCCCCTTATACAAGATACCAAAGCTGCAATACGTACGTATTCATTATTTTCATTTTTTTTTTTTGTGCGCTGCAAAGCATACCAATGAAGTGGCACCGCCTTTCTCTTCCCACTGTTGTCCAGCAGATTGAGAGGATCGACAGTGAGGATCAGACAAACATACTGGAAGTATCTGATTAGATTAATCTTCAGCGCGCACGCACTCGCATATATGGCCCACTCGACGAACTGCCGAGCGAGTAGCTGCCGAATGACGTGAGCACGCAGCTTCGGCGAACGACTCTCTGAGCTCGAAATTTCTGGCTAGACGGCTGTAAGAGGCTCCTAAGATAAACCTCGAATCGGACGAGACCGTAAGTCTTTCGATGGAAAGAAACACCCTTTAACATCACTTCTCCCGCCAAAAGAGCAGAAAAAAAAGCTCTTACCGTCAGCTGCACACAAAGACATATGCTCAGGACCACAAGTGTTTGTCTCAGGTTCACGGAAACTCGGAAAGCAGAGATGCAGAGACTCCGATAGTTGTCTCTCGGTACACTTGCGGCACGAGTGTTTGCAAAATTATACTACCTGTCTCCTCGCTTATTTGGAAACCTTGAACAGAGTTCTTTGTATTAATAATAACAAGCAGCTGCCGCCTATTTTATGCTCACTGCATAAGGGGAACGCCTGTATCAGCGATGTCCAGTTACTACTGTCTTGCGTCGGCCGACGGCCCCATACTGCAATTAATTATTGCGATAGCAATTACAGGGACACTGCCGGCGAATTTTCGGTGCCTTCGTCGGCATCATTGTGATGTTCCGTGTAAAGAAGGGGTAGGCGAATCTCCGAAGTTCTGAATATGGATCGAATACTACACACTGATTATCCGTATTCGCATTCGAAAAAGAACTAATCGGTATTGTCGAATATTCTAAACTAAACATATATTTCGCAACGACGGACTGTTAATGTCTGATTACAGTTCTCTGTCTGCTAAGCAAAGCATCGCAAATTATGACAGGTGTGACAAAAACAAAAGTATCCGAAGCAATGCAAGAAACAAAATAGGCAATGCGAACTTTTCTTTTTTTCAGTTTCGCGGTGGAAGCTTACACGCAACCTGAGATTATTGCGTGTAGTGTGTCATTTGGTATTTTCGGCAGTCTAGCGATGTGTCTTTTACATATGTCTACGGCGCACAAATCTTTCAGTAGCTTTTTTTTCCCACAACTTTGATCTCTCTTGTGGGGGGGGGGGGGGGGGGCAATAATTTATTCAGCGTTTTTGGAAAGCTAGAAATACAGCAACCTTCATTTCTTGGAGAGCTTGTTTACAACCAGACTCTTGTGTTATACAGGCGATTACGTTATTAATCGTGCAGTTTTTCTTGCGATAGGACTATTCGTGCTGATTTCCGCCGCCGCGCTCATGTTCCCTATATATTTAGGTATACGTATGCAATATGTTTGCCTACGTCGTACATTCGAAGCAGATGCCGCAATATATAACTAACAAAGTTGCTCGGACTAGGTCTTATGCTGGCTAAATTATTCTTCAAAATTTTAATAATTGGAGCGCACAAACAAAAATTATGAGGCATTTCATTCACAGCGCAAGCCTTTTTACCTTAAAGGGGCACTAAAGCGAAAAAATAAATCAGTTTGGACTAATGAAGCGTTGTTTGAGAACCCTGCCGGTAGTCATCTAAAAAAATTGTTTGATTATTAGATGAGAAAATGAAGGTCTAAGTATCAGTATTTGAATTTCGCGCCGAAACCCCAGCTCCGGTACGTCAGCGTGACGTCAGGGATTCCAAAGTATGTTTTCGCAAAGGTTCCTGAAAATTGTCATGTTTATTATTTGGTTCCTTTAGAACACAATGTAGTCAATCTGTACCGCTATATACAATTAGTAGGCCCTAGAAGATGCCATCAAAATCCAAGACGTCACAGCCCCCAGGTGCGGGAACTTAAGTAGGCATCGCCACCTGTATTTCGTTCTTGCGCTTTTTCTGGCTTACCAAACGTCCTATCGTTGCAAGAGTGGTGTTTTTGGTGTTGTAGAACGGTAATTTACTGATGCAGAAGAAATCATTTTTCACTTTAGTGTCCCTTTAAGTCTTCTCAGAAAATTAAGAAGTGCAAAACAATATTAGTGCCCACAATCTGAAGTGATGCGATTTCACTAGCGCCGCTCTTTACGGGCTGTGCGATGCCATTGCTTAAAATTTTTAAGGGAGCCAGAAATTTTCGCGCACCCGCGTATAGTTAGAACGAGCTCTCAGGAGTACAAGCGCGACGATAAAACTTGCTATCGCCATCAGTGCTTCACCCTTCGACGAAGCTGCCGCTTTTGCTAACCTCAATTAGTGATCTTGTGTTCAGACGTGATCCTTTGCCTCTAGTAGTTATAGCTGCCCATTTCGCAGAGACGTGGTACCTAATTTCAGTGATGTAAATATCCCTGCTGTAAATAATAGGCGGTTGCGTTGGACTATTCGTATTCGATTCGTATTAAAAAAGAAACAGTTGTTAGTGGCCCACTTATAGTAAGATCGCGACCCACGCGTCATATGCTACAGGCGAGAGAAAAAGCGTGCAAGGGTGACACGAGAAGGACGATGACTTGATGCGCTGAGGGGGGGGGGGGGAGGGGGACGGTGAGCACGCGCCTCCTTTAGCCCTGTCTTGACGCGGCTGACCATACACGAGGCCCGCGTACCGTATATTGGGGGTAATCTGCTCCGGGTGCAAAGTTTGGGCGAGCTGAGATGGCCGGTCGAGAGGAGGAGGGGGCGACTGACACGCGTGAACTTTGTGGATCGCTTGGCAAGGAAAATGTTTCTTCGTTTGCTTGCTGGTTCTACCTTCCGTTCGTTCGTTCGGGCACTATGCTTACATTGTAAATCACTGTCGATTGCTTCTGCATAATATTTTGTTTGCTACCTCAAAGTGCTGATTTAATCGCAGAAACACTAACGCAAAACCCATAGTAGCTATTTGGCATGCTGGGGCCAAGTTTAAGTTTTAGGCAGCTCGGCAAGCTATATATACTCCGTTTCATACATCAGGTTTGTACGCTGCGGAAGCTGCGCAAGCAGTACGGTTTCCAAATTTTATCACTCCGCGCGTTCCGCCTGTGCTTCGCTGGGCGTTTGCTCACGGCGATCAATCGCACGAGCATGCACGTGAGGCTGCCGCGACGGGAGGCAAATAAAAACAACGAAAAGAAAATCGATGTAAAACAACGTTTTAGCAGCCGAATGAACGCATGGTTTGATTGCTTCTAATGGTAAATTCTTATTTTCGTTCAGAACTAACCTTATATAAAGAACAATTTCACCAAATACACCGAACTGTTTCTAAGTGCGAACGCAGCCACAGCAAAAAGATATCTTTTTAATCTCCAGCCTCCACAGAGTTGCACCTGATGTATGAAACGGAGTATAAATAAGTAAGTACTGTATCAATTACTTTATTAACAAAATTACACTTAGTTGCACTTTGTAGAAATTTACTCTCCGTGGTCAGAAATAAATGTAATCAACTTTAATGATACTTTGTCTGCAAAGGTCTTCGGGCTTTCTGGGGGTGCACGGCTTAGCTGCGACTGATGCTACGCCTGCTAAGCAATATGTACTGTCATCCAGGTCAGTGGTACGGGTCGCAAAAATAAGCAACAACGATAAGAGTGGATTGCGAAAAGCAGAGAATTCAAGCCAGACTCGAGTTATAGGCACCAATCGACGCGTTGACGCCAATGCTGCAGTATACACTCTCGACAAGGATAAGATAAGAAATTAAGAAACTCCTCAACAGCGTCAGCAGTGTAACCTCGAAAACACAAATGAGGTCATCAACATTTCCACGAGGTTCGAATGTGCAGAGTACTCATGTCGTGTCGGCTTATACCGATAAGCAACCAATTCTATGCAGCACATATGCTCGGAATTCACTGGTTTGAACGACGTGTGCCTTGTTGTTCGAAGGGGGTCCACGCATATGATCGGTCTGAAGTTATTTCTGATGAAGTCATACGCCGTCTCTGGCGGTTGATTGCTACTACAATTTATTTGTATACTATTTCCCTGGCAGTAACATAGGTAGAAATCGGCGAAACCGCAAGCCGCTTCGTGCATTTTGACTACGGTCACTTCGACTCTTTAACGTCAGCGTATTTTGTTCAAGACGGCTAGAAAAATGAAACGCGACTCAGTACCGAGCGTGCATCATGTATGTCGTTTGCTATGGGCGAAGAGAGAGAGAGAGATAACAAAGAGAGGAAACGTCAACCAGACGAGCGTCCGGTTTGCTACCCTACACCGGGGGAAGGGAAAGGGGGAACAGAAAGAGGATGGGCGAAGAAGTGTGTGTGTCTGGGCGTGCGCTCATCGCAGCTCTCTCGCTCGAAGCGATCGCTGAACTATTCCGCGGCACCTGGAGAGCCATAGGCACTGGGCGTCCCCACGTGATATTCCTCTGAACTAATGAACAAGCTGCATGCATTTAGTTTCGAAAATTTTATGAGGCTAAGCGCATTTAGCGTGACGTTGCCCGCGGCATGTGATGCATAGTGTGTTGTTAGGAGATAACGAGTATGAGGGGAACGCCGGTGGGCGGGGGGGTGATGGCGGTCTTGGGCTGAATTCGCACAGCTTTTCGTTCGTAAGTGCTCTTTGCCATTGACCGGCTAGCCTCGCCAAAAATATGCCCGTCATCACGATTGACTGGCAACCACTCTTAAGAACAAATCCAGCGTACGTACTTTTTCAGTGAATATGCATCCCTATACCCCTAACCTAAGGTCACTGTCCGATCAACTTAACGCTTCTGGGGAACATCCCTTGCTTTCGCAAACGGCCGTGGTGCTTGTCCTGTATACGCTTGGCGGAGGGGCAGGTTTGTTGTGTGTGAGGTTGCGCATGATTTTTATGATGCAGCGTTCTTTCTCTCTGTGTCATTTTATGACTGTTTTATGGCTTTCTGAAGGTTTGATGTCCCTGTCTGATGGGGTAAGGGGCTGCGCGTTTCGTAAGACGCGTGTCCAGCTGACCTGGAAAAGGACAGCGGGTGTATATCTAAAAGCTCTTACGTAAGATCTGACGGGCAAGCACGTTTGTTTTGTTCTGAAGCCATAGGTCAACGCTCTTATTCAAAAAATTTGTTCACTGCACCCACAAAGATTCTCTCGTTTTGCCCCTGCTCATAAGTCGCCGTCTGGATTCACGGGGTGTGACGTACGCTAGTTATCTAAAACGTCTAGAACGACTGAAAAAGCGAATATTGCGAGCTGTAAGCCACGATCAACCTATCGCTAACATATTTATACCCCTGTCAAGCGGGCAAGTTAAGTGCACTTACGGGGAGTGTCACACGGTTTAAGTGCACGTTTTGAATCTAAACCTCGCAAGTGCAGTATCTCTTGCAGAACAGTGCACTCCGGCCGGGTGCGTTCACAGAATGCACTTTGCTGGCCGAGTGCGTAGCCTCGCCGCCAGTGGTTTCAAGGGTACAAAATGTAGTGCATAAAAAAAGAAAAGCCAGTTCCACGCTTGTGAAACCTGAGGAAACAGCGGAGCTGTGGTTCTTTTATGTTTCACTTGTGATTTTCTTTTGTGCATCTGTTCTTTGCGTGTAATTATCCTCTCCATTTATTGCTAATGTTTACTACTCCAATCTTGTCATTTATCATCTGTATCGTTGCGTTGAGCTAGGATCTCCACTGGGGTTTCGCTGCTGTTCCCTTAGCGCGAGCGCGCTGACGTTCGGCGTCCGCTGTTTCCGGAGCGAGTACGGGCTAGAGTTCACCGGCGAGCGCACTGGGCCTTGCTGATCGTTCGGCGTCCATGGCACGAATGGCCGTTCGGGTGGGCGCGCTCTCCCTTATATACCCCTTTCCTCTCACCCACCCCTTGGCACGCGCTGATTGGCTCGGCCAGAGCAGCGCGCCCACTCGCGACGTTCGCTGTGTCGGTGGCGCCATCTGTGACGCAACCTTCGCCTGGCGTCACAGACGCGCGCGCTGACAATAACAACCACGGTCAACGGACATTGCGAGCCCCTAAACAGCTCCGCTGTTAAAAAAGGACACAGAAGTTCATTTTGCTTGTTGAATAGTATCCAACAAAATGATCGGAGCTGAACTCGCTCATATTCTGCTCTAGCAGGATCAAATGCCGCTTCTTCACACGCCACCATATTGGCGTGCGATTGGCTAGGCATTCGTCTTGGCCGACATTGACTTGCAACACTCTGATAACAAAAAATACTTTCGTTTCTGGTTGAGAAAAAGTAGATTAAGTTCGTTTTTATTTGTAATACGCTGTAAAACAATAACTTTTTAGAAGTCACTTCTTTTTAATCTGCATATTCAAAAATCGAGAGTAGCATGAAATGGCAACCAGCAAAGCAGATTGGTTAGAGATGACGCTAGACAATTTTAAAATGGGTGTAGTGTATGTTCGCAACGGCACACCACACCACACTGCACCCCGCCATGCTGTGCACTGGTCCATGTCGACGCTGCCCAGCTAGAAGAAAACCGGCTGAAGGCGGCCCGACAGGCAGCAAAAGACGCCAAGGAGACAGAGCGCACTGCTGAGCTAGAAGAAAAGCGCCTGAAAGAGGCGCTATGCAGCGTGGCGCCATCTCTCGAGTCAACGCAAAAACCGCGCCGCGGAACTCACGGACTGCTGAAGTGTATGGGGCTGGAATGAAGCGTATGGGGCCCGGTATCTGCCTTTTGAACGTCGTTATTGCAAATGACAAATAAGACTTCAGCGTACTAGAAGTAAGAGCTTGAGTGATATTGTGAACAAACATTAGGAAGAATTCGGAAGCAATATTTTTTGTAACTTTTTTGGCCAGTAACTAGCGCATGTAATGCGGTCCTGTACAAAGGGTTGGGGGCCAGAGACGTCACTTTTTTATGAAGTTTTGAGTGCTTGCCCGGATGATCACAGCGCTATCGACGTGTTGTGGTGCCTCCGCAACTTTGCAGTACGATCTCGGCAGTCAAGTAGAGCAATGTAGCCCAGCATGCGCAAACTACGGGTGATAGCACGAGGTCATCTTGAAGAACAGTTGTTCAAACTCGGTGAAGCCGAGTTTCTTCGCTTCTGGTTTACGCGGTACCTGACCGTCTCCTGTGACAAAAGTTTTTCTGCAGCCAGAATAATTCGGTTTGCCTGCGCTGAGACTTTGTATATGTATGTGCCCCAGGTGGCTTTCATAAATTCTAGGCTGACAATAATGCTATTGCGTGGACGCTGTACTGATGTTTTGTTGTTGTTGTTGTGTGTGTCAAAGCCACTGTCAAGCAGACACCATTTATTATTTCATTTGCTAATCAGTTTTGTTTATATCAAGTATGATGTATTACATGTGCTATGCCTTGTATTGTACTTTACGTTCATACCTCAGTTTCAAGCGTGCCTACGAGTGAATAAATTTCATCGTCAACTTGCCCGGATAACGGCTCTGGCTTTTGGCTCATAGTCACTTGAAGGTCGCCGACAACTGGAGGTAAAAACATTTCATGCTTAAAAACGCGCTCTTAGTCTGTTGCCAATGTTTTTTTTACTGCCGGGTACACTCTGTTTTCCCGTTTAGCGCCGCGTAGCCTAAAGTGTCCCTCAAGGTCTCGAAGTGCACTCCCCGTAAGTGCACTTAACTTGCCCGCTTGACAGGGGTATAAACAATAACGCGTTCTTTCAGTTCAGATGTTGCGCGACTACAAGTATAATGCTTCAGTCAATAACATTCGCAATAAAGATTTCCCTCTTTCTGTTCGCCTGCTTTCTTTTTCGCTACGTAATACGCGACATGCTTCGAATGAGAACTTTTAGTTGCCCAAGTGTCGTAACATTTATTGTGAAATACTAACAGAATTTAGAATTTGATGGAACTAAAAGTTAAAGCACGATCCCCCTTAAGAGAAAAGATGCACGGGTCTATGTCATACCTGTCAACTTATGTGTGCATTGGATATGGTCTCAGGTTGTGTTAATTTTATGTTGAACATTTTATATATATATATATATATATATATATATATATATATATATATATATATATATATATATATATATATATATATATATATATATATATATATACGGTGTGTGTGTGTGTGTGTGTGTGTGTGTGTGTGTGTGCGTGCGTGTGTGTGTGTGTTTTCCTTTTAGCTGACCTGCCCATATATTTATTGTATAGTGTATTGGACCGGCTCACTAGCCACGATAGCCTGTAGCTGCAGATAGTTTTGCATGCATTATTTGTTTAGTTCTTGAAAATAAAGTTTCATTGATTATATAAACACACACACACGCGCACACACAGGTTTCGATTCGCAGCCCACCGTCTATTTGATTAATGCGTATCCCAGTGGCCGGAGACATCCAAGCGGCGTCTCTATATTTATTTATTTATTTCAAGATACTGCAGGCAGCAGTGCTGCCGAGGCAGAAGAGTTTTTTTTTTTAACATCAAGTGCAATGAAAAAGGAATTCACAAAGGCATTTACATTTGTACAATCACCAACAGGCGCTGGCAGACAGCTGCCGCATATGTTGTGAGCAAAAAAAAAAAGAAAGAAAAATCTGGAATATTTTTGTGCTCGCGAATTGATGCAGCTGGCTTTTACCGCTAAAGTCAACGGAGGGAAGTGGGATAGGGAGGGGAGGGGGGCAGCGGGAGGGAGAGGGGATAAGTAGGGGAAGGGAAGAGTTTTCTAGGGGCTGGCGCATCTTGCAGGCCTCAACGCTCGCCTACACTTCTGCTGAGCCCCACGACACACCCCATAACTACCTAAATAGGTCAAAGAAAAACCTAACCGTTTTAGAATAAATAATCAGTCGTAATTAAGCGGGGACTACGTGCAACGTGAGTTTTGTATCTATTTTCCTTTAGTTTCGTATGTCCGATATCTACATCATATATTTCGTGCACCTGGAGAAATAAATGCACTTGTAAGTCAGCTCCGTGTGTATCGCCTTCTCGTCTTCTCCTTCGCACGTTCGCGCTTATGCTAATCGCTTACCATGGTGCAAGGTCGCAAGACAATTTCTCTTAGTGGACACGGCGTTGTTGCAAACGACATTAAGACAGATGCCTCTTTCAAGGAGGTCCAGTTTCTGAAACCTGCGACGCGGATTTTTTGTTCATCTCTCACGCTGGATGGCGCGTGCAAGTTGTTTGTTGGACCGACCTTCAACGACAATATTCACTTCTTTAGCGCGTCTACCCGCAGTATGATGTAAGCGTTTCCAGGAGACACGCAGAAACATGGCTGAGGGTGGTTGAGTCGCCGTGGGGTGAATAGCGGGAGGTTTCCCTATAGGACTGCGGAGCTGGGAGGTCGCCGTTAACGAGTTAAAACTCTAGGATAACGTTGGTCACGTGCTGTGTGTATTTGCCGGCTCTCTGCCAGCGCGTGAATGGCAGAAAATAACAAAGAACAAAATCATTCTTCGATATAAGTGAACAGATCCAGATAAATGATTTGCTAGAGCCTTGGGATAACTCCGAGCCACGAATGCCCTGCCACTTTAGTCACTTATATGTATTCTTCGACTATTTTTGTAAGCGGAGTTGGTTTGTCCCCTTCTGAAGTTTTCTTCGTTTATTTACTATTCGTATGAAATGAAAAAAATGGTTGGTACCATTATGTGCTCTGGCTACTCTACTTCACCGGGCAAGCAGAACGGAAGCGCAGAAAAGTGGCACGTACTGGCGATCATGACATAGTGCGGAAATTTCAAATTTCTACCCACTGAAGAAAGCAAAGGAACGCTAAGAGACATGCACAGCTCAACAAATTAGTGAAAGTGCACAAGAGAGTCTGAAAACACGCACACACAGTCAGCTCATATCTACACAACAAGACAGATAGCAGCATATAAGAACGCCAGACACGATCTTCGCACATACAGCATACTATCCATCGTCTGGTATTCAAATAAAATATAATAGTGGGGTCAACCACGATCCATTTAGTAAGAACATAATGTTTTTCTTTGTCAGGAAGTTTTCAATAGCCCCAAGTGCTTTTTTCTGCATCTGTATTGTTGGCCATATTCCAAGTATTTCTTAAGTTTCTCGCGCAGCTCAATCGCGTCCATCTGGAGAAGAAAGCTTTACATGTGCATAACCGAGCTAACACCATCAGGTTTAATTAATGCGTGCGTGCTTGCATGCGTACGCTGTTTCTACCCAAATCATGAACCGTTGTCTGTTCCTTTCTTACGCCCCCCCGCCTCCCTCCTCTTTGCGAAAAAAGAAAAGAAGGAAAAACTGGACCGTCTCCAACACAGAAAAAATATATTCATGTGGAACAAGAGGAACTTGTTTTCTTTCGCATCATTTTTAACAAGGCCAGTACACTTGTCCATACTTTTCTGCGATTGTTTGACGCAACTCTGGAGCTTTTTGAAGAGTGGCCCACGCGAAACCTTCTTCACTTCGTGCGCCATGGAATATCTCCTTTCTTTACTGAATTTCCTTCTTTAAAAGTAAACAAAATAATCGAGCAGTGTGCCGTCCGATAAATAGGACGCGTGGGGAACGCCGGCCCATCCCTTTAGAGTCACTTCCAACGGTTTTTTTTTTTTCAGATCCTGGCACAAAATCAAACAAGGTTTCTTTCTTTTTTGTTCTCTTTGAGCAGGCGGGGAACGAAAACCGCAACAATACAATGCATCTCACGCCTAATTTCACACTCAAGATCAAAAAAAGTCGCTCACAAGAGCTTCAACTCATGCCAGCAGCTTCTGAAATCTTTACAGTTGCGTAGCAACGACCTTTGTTGAATTTTTATCGAATGTTTTCAGCAGTCTCGTAGATACGACTGGTTGAAGGTCGGCATAAGTGAGAATGGTCCTTAACTCAGATGTTTCCCATTCGAACTACCGAAAACACCAAAATCTTGGTTACGAACCAGTGGCTGTTCCTTAAACGTAGTTTGAAGTATTTCGTTTTTTTTTTCACGGATGAATTAAAGTTGCAACGAAGTTTGTTGCCCGTTACGAACCGGCGTCGCTATTTCGCAGGAGTAGCGCGACAACAGTTGGTACAAAGGCCACGACAAACCCGCAAGACATTTTGCCGTGATGTCGGCTTGGATACTGACTTCTGAAATGTCTACCTACACCCACCTAGCGGGAGAACACCGCATTTAATACAATTACGAAAAGCGTCGTGAAGCTAGTCCGGCTTTTTGTTGGTCCCGTCTTACATCATGCTATTTTGCGCCTTTTCTTATCTGTTATCTGTTCTGAGTACCACACGACCTGCTTAGCTCCGCTTCTTTGTTTTAACCTCAACTTACCCGCATTTGTGCAATCCATGCTGCTTTCTTTCTTTCACTTAACGTTACGCCGATTGGCTTCTTTTCTACTGCTCGTTGAGTGCCCCTTAGCTTCCTTCGCAGTTTAATTCTTGGCTCCACGTCTCGGCTCCCCATAGGTTAATACGGCGGTTGCACGCGAACCGCGAATTTGTGCGACCATGACCTTTCGCGATGAACTATGTGCTCTCGGGTCCCCTCTTCCTCCTCCTCCTCCGGGCCACCTTCACGAATGCAAAAGCGCGCCTTCGCGGGGCGAACGAACCCGTCGCCTCGAGCGAACAAAGCAGCGCCGATGCTTTGACTTCGCTTAGCCCGACGGGGGCCGCGGACCCACAGTCGTTCTCAGACACTCGACAGCGCGATGGGCGGCCGCACAGGCGCGCCGCCCGGGAGTGCGTTGAACTTAACGCGCACCAACTGCGCTTTCCGCTCGCTCTCTGACTCGTTGCCGTTGAGGGCTCGCTTTATTTAGTTTCCCCGTCCTCTCCGCCATTTCCATGTGGTTATTTTTAGTGTGAATAGCACTATCTATCTATCTATCTATCTATCTATCTATCTATCTATCTATCTATCTATCTATCTATCTATCTATCTATCTATCTATCTATCTATCTATCTATCTATCTATCTATCTATCTATCTATCTATCTATCTGTCTGTCTGTCTGTCTGTCTGTCTGTCTGTCTGTCTGTCTGTCTGTCTGTCTGTCTGTCTGTCTGTCTGTCTGTCTGTTCGTCCATCCGTCCGTCCGTCCGTCCGTCTGTCTGTGCCTGTTACCCCGAACCAGTGACCCAAGCTGTCTAATAGCTTGGGCCACTAGGTATGGCCACGTGGCTGCGATGTCGTCGTCATCAAGCCATTCTCGTCGCAGTGCTGTCATCATGCCGTCACCGTCACGCTCGTTCTATCATCGTCATCACTTCAGCAACATCATACCATTGTCGTCATGCCACTTTCGTCGTTCCATCGTCGTCATTCTTTCTTCGCCATTGTATTTTACTCTTACTGTCGTCATTCAATCTTGATTAGGCCGCCTTTGTCATGGCTTCATCGTCACACAATCGCTATCACGGCTCCATTGTCCGACAGTGGTCATAATGCCGTCGTAGTCATGCTATCATCATCACTCCAGCTTCGTCACGCCGCCGTCATCGTCACGTCACGGTCATCGCCGCATACAGATTTCGTGATACCGTAATCTTCATTCCATTGATATCATACGCTCATTGTCATCCCTGTGTCCTTACGCCGTTGTCGTGCTATCGTTGTCACTGCATCGTTTTCATACAGTCGTCTGTCACGTATTCGTTGTCATATCGTCGTCGGGATGCCGTTGCGGTCGTTGCATTGCCATCATTGTAACTTCGGCATCTGACTCTCGTCATGGCATCATCGTCATACCACCTTCGTCGATCCATCGACGTCATTCCTCGTCCGTCATTCTATTGTGATCATGTTATCGTCCTTCAATCGTGATTATGTCACCGCTGTCATGCCACCGTCCTCACGCAGACGCTATCATGCATTCGTTGTCATGTGATCGGATCCCTGCTTCTTCATCCGGTTTTCATCATACCGTCATCGTCGCCATTTCATTGATCTCATGTTGTCGTCACGTTGCCGTCAATATACCATCCTCATAATTCAGGAATCGACATGTCATTGTCGTCATGCCATGCTGTCGTCGTCACGCCTCCATGCAAACGGGCTACCTTGGCATTCGAGTACCATAGCTAAGTGGGACGATATCGGAGCATATAACATATAGCCGAGGCAAAGTCTCAGAATAACAGAATTACCACTACACGCGTTGAATAAACGTGACTTCAGCAATATGGTCTGTCCCTCCATTTGATCGACAGCTATTCGCATTACCGTCGAGAGCCATTGTGAGATGAGTTCTGCCGTATTCTTTTTTCACTCTGGTGGTACTACTGTGCTCAGCCCGGTGGAGTGAAGGAAGACGTTCGAGTCGATGACGGCTCAAGAATACGGGTGTTGAACTGCCTTCGGGACACCGGTCTTAAAGGGCCCCTCATCAGGTCTGGCCATTTTGAGCTGAGCATAGATTGCGCGATAACGATTGTGTTTACAAATAATTACTACATCACTACGTGACTCCCAAAGGTCCGAAATTTTAAACCGGTTGCTGTTTTGCCTTTCACCCGCGACCGTGCTCCAAGCCGGACGGTGACGCAGTCGCGTCCCTACGCCTACGTAGTTGGGTCCGAAGTGCGACGTCGCTCGGGGTGACACGTGACTTTGAGAATTAGTCAAGGCAACATCATGTAATTTGTGTGATCTAGTTGCTTGAATCGTCGAATTGAAGTTTAGAGAAATAATAAAACACACAAACGGAATGTCTGCATGTGTTTTTTTTGTTTTGTTTTACTTCGCACCGAAGCTAGAGAGAGTGAACTTCCGCTTCGTCTGCTTGTTCCCACGGTCGTGCAGTCACGTGCGCAGATACCGAAACTATGCCATCTTCTACCGTGTTCCAGCGCGTGATCATGCTCTGTGATCTGCTTGTTCTGCCTCAGTATTCGTGGAGCACTGAATTACACCGATAGTCATGTGACATTGTACACAGCGCGCAAAATCGTGCGGTGCGCGAAACGAGACATCACAACAGCTCGCGCGCAACGCCGTCAGTGACTTAGTCAGCGAAAGTGCGCAGTGCAAAAAAAAAAAAAAAATAGAAGCGAGGAGAAAAAAAAATAAAGGCAGGGCCCGTGACGTAGGCGTCACGCGATCCTCGAGGTTCGGTATGGGAGAATGCAGGGAAGGAATTTCGCTTGCGGAGGCTAGATGGGGCGAATGGAGAGAGTGTCTCGCTATGCAGTGGAGCTCGCCTTGTGAAATAATGGGTTCGCGACACTGAAATCTTTATATCTCGCCTATTAATGAACCGAATTGGACATTTTTTTTGCGGAAGAACACTCCCTAAAGGATACGTAACGACTTCAAACGTATAACCATAATTTGCTATCGAGCCTGGTGAGGGGCCCTTTAAGAGGAAGCTTTAGCTCGAGGACTCCCACCTAAATACACGGGAAAGAAGAAATAGTTTTTCTCGGCAACCGCGGCATTAAATTTCATGAAGTTCGTTGCATTTATAAGCAAAAGTTAAAATATCGTGTCTGTTGGTATGGAGTTTTGATTTAGGTCGTCAATGTTTTACTAAAAAATTGACAAAAGTGGCAGATTTTCAGGAAACAAAACTATCAAGTTTACAACTCTGTAACTCAGCAATGAAAAATGATATCACAATTCTGTAAATTGAATCTAATAACACATCTAAAGCGGACAAAATTTATGCCCAACACTTGTTCTAAAATAGACCATTAATTCGTGGGTAGAGATCTTGCAATACCATTGCAAACAATGTAACAAAGTGACTTACAACATAACTTGAGATATCAAATTTATCCGCTTTCGAAACTCTAAAGGATGCAGTTTACAGAAGTGAGATGTGTGTTCTAGGTGGAGAGCTACTAATTTGTAAACTTCATGCTTCTATGTTTTTTTTAACTTATCAATTTTTGGAAATTCGATTGAAAACAATTGAGGCTCTATAACGAAATTTCGCTTTCAATAGTGACTAGAATTTAACTTTCGCTCTTAAATACAACAAATTTTATTGAAATCGGCAAAATGGTTATCTCAAAGAACCGCTTCTGCGTTTTAGATGTATTTTAATAGGAGGCACCGTAGCTGGCTTCCTCTTAACCAGACACCCTAGCTGCGTCTTACAATGTCCGCTTGTGATGCAGTGTGTATGTGTACTACGCATGTGCGGGTTACCTCACATGTCACTCAGGTCGTCTGCTGGAATAGCAAGCAATAGTATGGCCAGACGAACATCTCCAGAACTGACTGCAGAATGTCTTCCTCCAGAGAAAAAAAAAGTAAATGAGAACAATGTAATGGTTCCGAAAAAGAACTGAAGAAATGAAAAGAAGTTAGAAACAAACCCCGAAAGTTCGAACGAACGAACGAACTTTGCCGACCAATCAGAAAAACGGACGAAAGAGGCCACGAAAATCATTCGCTTTAAAAACAAATAAAGTTAACATAACGCAAGTGAAAGGTCGTCGCGCTTCCGCATACGTACGTGCGGTGTATAAGCTTGTGACACGTTGCGCGAAAAAACGTGTAGAGGAATAAACACCGTCAATTACATAGGAAAGTTCGTAGTAACTTGTAGCAAACAACCAAGTCAAACAGCGTTGTTTACAGCCACGCAGGCGCCGAGAGATATAAGCACGACTCGAAGCGGACTTGCGTGATTCCCGTAGGGCTGTCAAAACACGCTTCTATTTATTAAATCTGGGCGACAGTCCAAATTTGATTTGGTGGCAGAAGGCGCGAGTCTGTCTAAGAGATTAAGCCTGTCACGTGGGCAGTGTGACAGGACAGCCCACGAGAAAGCGCTCCGCAGATGCGTCTGGGTTGCAACAGAGCAGACTGCATGCATGTGTTTGTAAAGATCTACAAAGAGCGGAATAAAAGCGCACCATACTGAAGAGACGACTTGGCGCATTCGTAGAACTGTGAGTCTTTATGAAGGATGCTTTTTTTTTTGGCATCAGCTTGTTAAAGGCCTGCTGATGAAGCTAAATCGTTTCCAGTTATGCTGATGTGACAGAAGTAAATACGTTGAAATTGAACTTAACGCCCAACAAACGAGGAGTATAGGGGGAGGGTTGCTGCTTGCTGCAGGTGGACCTATAGCCTTGCAAATGTTGCCGGCAGTTATTCCACCTGAACGCTACCTATCAACCGCAATATGGTCTGCAAGTTTACAACTCTGTAACTAAGCAATGAAAAATGATATCACAACTCTGTGATATTTTAGTTGTGCTGTAACACTTCGCAGCACAACTAAATCCGCCACGTTCAAAACAAGTTGACTCGGAGCCCAATAGGATTAGCGTTTTCCGAACCACGGCGACCCATATACGGTTTGCCATTCACTTCCCAACTCTGTACCACGGAGCAACTCTAGGAGCAGCCGAAGCACCTGCCTCCTAAATATCCAATGTCCTCGCAGGAACAAGATGTCACTTGCATTTAATTGAGTGTGGTGCCGTCTCGCGCTTAAGCCCACCTATTGATTTCTTGCGTTCTACTTCAAATTCGGGACGCCTTAGTATATAATGGTCAATGTCACTGAGAGCTTGACAATGCACACACCACGATGACGAGCCAAGCCTTGTCTTGCACCGCCAAACTTGAGTTTGCGCTGACCCTATGCGTATGCGATACAGGAGAGCGGCATCATGTTTTTTTGAGTATAATCTAATCGAACAAGATTGATGCGGCGTAGACTACAATGAACGGAAGCGGCTTAAGACGGCCTTCTTCGTGTCTGTTTTTGCGTCCTGGGGAACCTTCTTCGTAGGCTTGAATTGCGGCGCTCTGCGCGCCAGACTGTCAGTGGCCTCCTAATCAAGTCAATGTCTTGAAGCTACTGTCGAGGTATACTAACATACACTGATGTATCGTTTGCGCAACGCGATTCGAAGCACGAAGAGTTTGAGGCGCTTTAGCTGGTGTAGGCGAACTCTTCTGTAAATTACATACGGACGTCTGACAACGGTTGCTCTCTCCAGATATACTGGCCTTCGCATTGTGAATCGACATGCACAGGCCTGGTCGCTGTACCTGGCTGTACCGAGCCGGCTGCATCAGCGCTGTTGGTTTGCTGCCATTGCTTTCTACCGCTAAGTGCTTTCGGCGCGCCGAGCCATAAAAGCACCTACGACCGGCATAGCACCGCCTTTATTACCGCGGCACCGCCGGCCGTGTCAAAGGCGCAGGGCAGAGACGGGGTTGTATACGCGCTGACACTGCTCAAACACTTTTTCTTTCTCCTTGTTTTGAGGCCATGCGGGAAAGCGTCCTTGCGCTTGGGTTTATCGACTTCATAACCTCAGGCGGTGAAAATTCCCCTCCAAACACTCCCCTATACAGCAAAATTACACAATGATCGATTGATGGGATAAGACGCCCTAAATGAAATAAAAAAAATTGCCTTTGTGGCTTAGCTTGTCCCGAAATAGTCACGCGTGATCCACATCGCATGCATTTCCTTCCCTTAGCGCTGCATGTCTAATGCTTAGCTGCGAGGAAGGCTATGTCACAGCGATACGCGCATACCGTTCGTGACCTGATAGCACCGGGAGCCCAGCGTAAAAGACAGGAAGTGTACGCAAGATAAATGGCAATTATGGTTCGGTGTTAAGATAAGATAATTTTTCTTAGTGTGACGAAATACCGACAACCTTTCAAATTGGCCAAAAAAAGAAAGAGAAGACACGCGCTAAAATCAAAACTTCACCTGTATGCTAAGAGCACAACACAATGATACAAATACTCGTATAACTATACATCTTGTTTGTTACAGGTCATTCGGTGACCCTTGCAGTGTCATGCAGTGTCGAGTCCGTGCAGAGCACGCCTCGTGGCTTCCATTCCGGTGCCAAAATATCCTGAAACGGCGCGAATACCTACACTCATCACGAGCACTGTACGAAGGCGAAGAGTTGCTTCTATACATCTCCTAGACTACCGCGCGCTGCTCGTCAATTATGTACCCGCGTTAAATTGCATTCAATTAAGAGCTGTATGAACCTCTAATTAATGTCACCTTGCATGCAGGAGTATGCGCCATCTACTGTGACTTGAAATGCCACTTCTGTCCTTGGCGAAGTACAGTAAAGAAAAAAAAAGATTCAGGTGTTCTACGGGAGGAACTCGCGGAACGTCTACTTTGTCTGACGGCTTGCAAACAGATGATGTGACAGCCCGAGTTCGGAAGCTACAGATTAAGAACAGGCTTGTCCCTCACGTTGACGGCCTGCTTTCGAAAACTTACGGCTGCTCGATCCGTACGAGTTGTAAACGGTCCCGCCGATCTGACTGTTTACATTAAACAGTGCTACCGAGAGCTGTCATGGTAATCTTTGGACTATCACGCCTTCAATGGGCAAACCCAAGCGCTGTTCGTTGGGCGACTTCCGAAAAGCGTCAGCGTCGCTTAGGAGGGAGATAGGAGCGACGCGTAGCGCCTATTTTCCTTTTCGGTGGTATTTTCTTTGCTTTTTTTTCTTTTGTATTTTTTTCTTCTGCGGTTTTCTTTCGGTATACATTTGCGTCCCACATCTTTTTCTTCCCAGGAAGCCCGTTTCTTCGTTCCCAGTCGGCGCAGAGACCATCGAGATCGCATTTGCAAACGTTTCGCCTTCCTGTTCAGTCCCGGTAGTCTTACCAAAGCCATCCGCTGCCTCCTCGAACGAAAAAAAAAAGTTTATGGCTGTTATAGACGATGATACACTCGCCGTCGTCTCGAGGTTTCTCCTGCGTATCTCGATCTTTACCCCGCTTCCGTGATGCACGTGCTCGGTTCATGATACTTTGTTACGCTCTACGAAGGCTGCGATTATTCTTCGGAAAACATCACCCACCCCATGAAAAGGCCCTTCGGGCCTCGTATATTTACACAGATGAGCGAAGAATGGTCTTCGCGCCTTCTGTAAAGGACGTGAGACCGAGGAGTGAACCAAAAAGGAATCGAGGGGGCGAAAGGGAAACAAATGGCCGCGCGGCGCCTCGCTCTATTACGTCGGCACCAGCGTCGACGACGTGCTGCTGTCTTTCTCTCTCTCTCTCTCTTCGACGTGACCGTCGGTCGTGGCATCAGGCCTAAACGGTGGCGCCCTTTTCAAGCTCCTTCCTGGTCCGCGCCAAGGTTGCAGACACGACGGCGTGGCGTCGGCGGCAGCGACGGCGTCGCTCGGTCGGCCGGCCAATTGGCCGGCCACCCCTCCCCACCTCCACCCCCTCCAGCCTCCGTCCGCACGACCTCCGCCGCGCGTGGCTACCGTGACACGCGACTCCAAGATTCCGCAAAGCACGCGCAAGCGGCTGCACGATTTTCTCCGAGCGCGCCCCATGGCGGGTGCGGTAAGCACACGTCTTAGTGAACGCGACGTGTACGCACGTTAGGCAAGACTTACGGCACTTGGCGATTATGTGCGTGCGTCGTGCCGGCCTCCGTGCTGCCAGCGCGGATCTTGATAGTGGCCCAAGTCATTGACTGCTTACACTCCGGCCGGATTGATAGATATTGATTGATCCCACGTGGTTTGTCGTATCGAAGCAACACGTACGCTGCGAGAGACGTCGTTGCGCAGGGCCACGAATTAATTTTGACCGCCCACGGTTCTTTCGGTGCGCACACGACACGGGAGCGCGATCTCGTTTGGCTCACATCAAAATACCGCCGCCACTGGGTGTATAGAACTCGCGATCAAGTGGTCGGTTGTAGAACGCCGTGGCCAATAAACAACTGCGAATTAGCCCCGGCGAACATGCCGTTTATCAGTCAATGAACATCACCTGCTGCCACCCGCTGTTCCCGCCCTAGACTGAGACACCAGAGAGTGTGAATGCCGTTTCGACACAATAACATTTCTCCATATCATATAGCACGATGGTCTGAGTTCAACGTGTAGCCATTTCACGGAGTCCTCATCTCCAACCATAATGTTCACACTCGTGTGTTGATGCCTGCGAAAACTAAATATTGTGATCGAAGCTAACTTCCACACATCAATTGGAGACTACCAATGGACGCTGCGTAGCAGAATGGCCTCATGGCATTTTGTTTTTCAAGCCTTCGATTCCTTCCTACGCTGTGCTGCCCCATCCTCACCTGGCATGACCAACACTACCTGGTGAACGGACTGCATCCAGAAGTTCCTGTAAAAGTTCACGAGCTGAGTCCTTGGTTGAGGACTAGCTAGCAAACACCATTAATACCCGTTTTCATTCATTCATTCATTCATTCATTCATTCATTCATTCATTCATTCATTCATTCATTCATTCATTCATTCATTCATTCATTCGCTGAAGCTCGATAATTACATACAGAGACATGAAATCGATTCCGAATAATCTCCATGCAATTTGATTCTTTTTTCTAGACTGAAGATACATTTATCGAAGCGTAGACAATGTGACCGCCGATTCTGCTCAATGGCATCTGGTGGGAAGGCTCCGCTCTTCCAAAGAGACGCCGTAATCCGAGACACGCGATGCCAATCAGTTGTGCCACGGGAGCGAAACTCTCGCGTAGATCGCGCCTTCCGCGGGTGGCGTTTCTTTCTCTTCCAACCTACACAGCTGTTATGCGTACGCATCACTGCCATACTTTCGAAAGGAACGTCGCTGTCTTGCTGAATTTATTCCGTTACATCCATCATAATCGTGGCCAGCGACTGAAAATGCAATCATAAGAATGGAGAGGATGCGACTTAACGTTTCCTTTACACTGGTCGGGTACATACTACGTAGGGATGCAAGAGAGAGAAGATGGAGAAGTTTGCAAGTATAGCCTGCACATATAGCATACCGTATGCGACCCATTGCGGGCGGAAACTCGGGACAAGCAAAGTAAAGAATGGGCGGGCTCCTGCTGTTACACCGGAGTGATATTAATGCGGTATAGTATGTGTGGGTCACGCTCATTGCCCGCGCGGTACTATCCTCGTGCGCTCGCTGCCGCTTAAGGTCGACCCATATTCAGCGTTTCTGTGTAGCATCGGCTGGCAAGATTTGGGACTTCCGGCTCGTCGCCTCCCTTGGCGACGACGGTGCCACGTCGAACGCGTGACATCGGTGGAGAGATTAGACGAAGGAGTAACTTCTGCGCCACACGCAGATGCATAACGCTTGACCTAACCTATAAATCCAAGCCCCTGCAGGAAAGCACGTACTACGACCTCGTGTAAACAGTGCATGAAGTAGGTAAAGGCAAGGCGCAGAAGACCAGGACTTAGGAAGAAGAACCCAAACCTGGTCACACAAAGTCCTGGTCTTCTGCGCCTTGCCTTTACCTACTTCAAGCATGAACCAACTAGCCCAAGCAAGAGTTTTACTTAAACAGTGCAGCAGTGTTATTCTATAGCTGCCACTTTTCGGGTGTATCGCTTTTACTCGCACACGTGCGTAAACTGGCCAAAGGCGGCCGAAAGGAGACCTGCAAAAACGGGCCGTATATGCCTTTCACGCGCGACCGTTATTTTCACGTCGCATAACTCTGAATGCAACAGCGGATGCCCGTTGCTACAGTGGGGCGTCGCTCTGCAAGTTAGATGCTACCGTGAGACTTATCAGGAGAATCGCCAATCGTAAACAAGGCGTCAAGGAAAAGGACTTGTGTAAGCTGGTACAGGCGTTTGTGCTCAGTAGAATAGTGTATGCGACGCCTTATATGAAGATGGATGCGACGGAGAAAGGCAAGGTGGAGGCTATGATTAGACAGGCGTATAAGGCGGCCCTTGGGTTGCCTAACAATACTTCCACCGAAAGGCTGCTGGGATTAGGGGTGCACAACACCTTGGAAGAACTGCGGGAGGCACACTTGGCGATGCAACTCAGTAGACTTTCCAAAACGATAGTAGGGAGGGATATATTGGAAGGGATCGGCATTGGAGTTGATCCTCCAGCTGGGGACATGAAAATTCAGGTCAAGCGAGAAATGCACAAGGGCTTGTACATAAAACCTTCACCTAAAAATATGCATCCGATACATCACGAGAACCGTAGGAAGGCAAGAGCCAGAGCTTTACATGCTAAGTACGGGAAGTACAACGGGGCAGTCTACGTAGATGTCGCCGAGTATAAGAACAAGGACGCATTCGCAGTTGTGGTGGTGGATGGGCGCGGACGCTTAGTCACCTCTGGATCAGTCAAAACCCGCTCCTCAGAAACTGCAGAGGAGGCGGCGATAGCGCTAGCTATAGGTAATACTGAAGCTGACCTGATTTTCAGCGACTCTAAAACAGCCATCCGAAATTTGGCGAGGGGCAGAATCTCTGTCACAGCGGCAGGATTACTAAATCGGGCCACGGGGCGAGGGACTACGGAGGTGGAAATTGTCTGGGTACCGGCCCACTCTGGGAACCCTGGGAACGAGGCGGCTCACATGAATGCTCGAGGTTTCGTCAGCCGAGCAGGTGAGCCGGACGTTCCAGGGAGGTCCACGAGAGATGGGCTGGTGTCCTTTCACGACATTACTAACCATTACAAACTTGAGCGGAGAATTTACCCTCCACCGGACAAGCAATTGGTGAAGGCGCAGGAAAGCGTCTGGCGAAGATTGCAGACGAGATCTTTCTATAACCCATACGTGTTAAACAAAATCTACCCGGACGTTCAGCCGGAATGCAAATGGTGCCAAGAACTGGCCACCTATGACCACATATTATGGAGCTGTAGCATAGCGCCGCCACCGGCGGATATTATGCGTGATCCTTCTCTCGAGCAGTGGGAGGCCGTGTTGGCCAGCTCAGACCCGGTCGTCCAGACCAGGGCCGTGGAGTGGGCCACCCAGGTCGCCGTCAGCCATGAGCTGATGGCCATCTAGCACGGAATCGTCCGCACATGCGTTCTGACGAAAATAAAGTTTTTCCATCCATCCATTGGATTGTAGCGCGAAGTGACACGGGCACAGACTAGAAGCAGACAGGACGAGCGCTAACTCTCAACTAAACACGGGAAATAATCGAGGCACTCCACATCAAAAGATTAGGAGACACTTGCGTTAGCCATGCATCTTTGTCTCTGTTAGAATGCGAATTTAAGTATCTTCACAACACGTGTGTTAATCTCAAGTAGTGCCTATTGTTGTTTCCTTTTTGACTTCCCTACCTCCTGATATGTTTAACTGATGTCTTTATACCTTGTCATGTTCTTATGCTACGGTTTTTTGCAACCACGTATATATATATATATATATATATATATATATATATATATATATATATATATATATATATATATATGTGTGTGTGTGTGTGTGTGTGTGTGTGTGTGTGTGTGTGTGTGTGTGTGTGTGTGTGTGTGTGTGTGTTCTTCGTTTCAATAAACATATTGTTGAGAGTTAGCGCTCGTGCTGTCTGCTTCTAGTCTGTGTCCGTGTCACTTCGCGCTACAATCCAAGGTCACGTTACCGTACCAACTCGCCCAACTTTCTATCCTTTTGCAGTAAGCAACACTGGTCCAGGCGTGTCCAGGTTAGACGCGCCGTCATTAGTTTCGTGCCCGGGAATGCTCGGCCCATAATAGGCGCACTTCTCGTTCTGCCAGACAGCGTCCTTCGCTTTCCCTTGTAGCCACGCTCGGCCAAGAGAGAAAACAAAAACACTCAAACCAGGGAAATGCTAGAGAAACAAGCGCGGCTGGGGGAGAGCAGTGTCGGGTGCAGAGCATAATTACACACCCGTGCGCGCGTTTGCGGCGTCCTGCATGCACGGCGTCCCCGTCGTATCCGGCAAAAACGACGCGGCGCCGTCGTAAGGGGAAGCGGGAAGCCCCCGGCAGTTGTGCGCATCAGCCCTCGTCCGACAACGGGGCGCCGCGAGTCACGTGACCAGAAGCGGTTGCATGTGCCACTGTCACGTGTTGCCTTGGTCGTCTGGCGCGCCACAGAGCTGATGAGACAACGAATGACTCCATTCTCCCCAGTCGAGTCTGTCCCCTGCGCACTCGGTTAACTGCGTATTTACGGCACACGGCCCACGCCGCTTTACAGTTTGTCGTAGAGGGACATTTATGTATTTATTTTTATTTTTTTAATTATTTACTTTTCACGCAGGAAGCAAAAAGTGCCAAGACTAAAGGCGCTTACCTGCGCCTGACCAAGGACCTGGGGCGGCTTGCACGAACATTTAATAACGAAAATGATAACAAATTTAAGAACGCGTTCTTAAATTCGTTATTATTTTCGTTATTAAATGTTCGTGCAAGCCGACCCTGGCCTATGACCCACGTCTCCCCTAAGCAAAATTATAGACCAATGATTCGGCGATGCAGCTGATTTTCTTTTCAGCCAATGTATAGAAAGCCTATGAATGTAACTGGAGATATGACAAATCAGTTCTGAAGAATCCCGCAAGGTGGAGGAAGTGTCGTGAAAAGGAGAACTGCCATCTACCCGAATGTAGCGTGAAGCTACAAAGGAAGCCCATCCAGGTTCCAACACCCTTTGTAGCTTCGCGCTACATACGGGTGAATGGCAATTTTCTTTTTCATAATGTGAGATAGAGGACTGCAGTCGAAAACTGGCATTGCGAACTCTCCCCTATCCTCGTCAATTTCTGTTTGCGCGTCTGAAATTAAAGATAACATGTTCTTTTTTTTTCCGCAGTGAGCCTGTGGTCCGTATACTTATTTTCCTCACGGGTGTAAAATCTGTGCTCACGCGAAAGAAACATCTAGTGGTCTTGGTGTCTCTTGTGGTGCCGCAAGTATCGAATTAACGAGAGTTCAATGCATAGAATTTTTTTTTTTTACGCAACGTGTGACGACAGAAACATCGGTATGTACGCGCAGAAAACAACATACGAAACTAAACGCCGTTCAACAGCTGGTGCGCACGACACAGCGAAACAGTGCAACAGCCCACTTAGGACGATAATATCAGAAGTCACATATAGACAATTTCTTTTTTTTTCAGTTTTTCAGTGGTCCAATCGGGAGCCTCTTCTTCAAGTCTCAGCAACAATGAAGCCGTGCGCTGCATAGATGACCCAGGTACGTTACAGCGCCGCCTTAACTCCCGGCAAGTACATCGAGTTAACCACTATTTGTCCTCCTCGACCACGTTTTCAGTGTCACTGCTAATCTCTTCACAACGACAAACGAGGGACGATGACCAACGATATTTCTTAAAAGTAGGTGTCAGTGCAGATTAAAAAAAATTACTGTTATGGGGTTTTACGTGCCAAAACCACGATCTGATTGTGAGGCACGCTGTAGTGGGGGCTCCGGAAATTTGGACCACCTGAGGTTTTTTAAGGTGTACCTAAATCTAAGTACACGGTTTTTTTTTTCGCCTTTCTCCCCCATCGAAATGCGGCCGCCGCGGCCGGGATTCGATCCCGCGACCTCGTACTTAGCATCCCAACACGATAGCCGCTAAGCAACCACGGCGGGTGTTTGTGCTGATAAGCAATGTAGGAAGGGCTGCAGAAGGCACACTGAAACAGCCCGGCCAGCTCGTTCTGATTACTGCATCTATACAGAAGATCGGAGGAAACTAAGGTAGGAGTAACCGATTATTTTTGAGTAATTATTCAATTACTTTCGTGGGTCAGTAATTGGTAGCCATAATCAATCTTGAATGAAGTAATTGTAACTGCAATCGGTTGCATTTTTTTTTTGTAACGTGTACGAGTATGATGTACAGGGTGTCCCAACTGTCATGAACCAAGATTTAAAGATATGCCAATGCCACGTAGCGGGACAGAACCAAGCTAGTGTTGATTGCCGTCGCTTGGAGATACTCAATTATTGTTTTGCATACCGCCTAATAGCACAATTAATCTTAACCATCAATTAATTAATTAGCGTTTCGAATGTTATAATTAGATGAAACGTATGAATGAGAAAATTGTAGAGCAATATAAAAAAGTCCTGATATATACAGCTTTCTGTTGATCAATACGTGCTACATAAAAGTACTTTTCTGAACGTTAATTAAGTCCGAGAAATCACGCAGTATTCCCGCGCGACAGGCCGCTCCAGGCATTTTGCGTGCATTCGCAGGCTTCTTACAGGCTCGGAAAAAAACTCTCTTATGTAGCAGATACCGAGCAAAAGAAAGTATCGGGAGCAAACATTCGCAGATACGCGAGGAGCAATCTCCCGTCAAGGAGAACGAAACTTTATTAATTATGGAGGTGGCGCTTCTTTTCGTTGGGATGAAAGAGCTATGGCTGTTTCTTCTTCCTATTCTATACCGTAACCGGCGGACAAAATTTTTTCAACACGGCCGGGGAGTGAACGCTTAACAGCTATCGCTGTAAAAAAAAGTGAAGAATGCTTTACAGTGTCACCCTTAAAATAGGCAAGTGTGGCACTCCCTTCGAGCTGTTTCCAGCCTACTCCTGCGCTTCATTTGTCACTCTGTGTATTTGAATATGTGATTTCGTACAATTAAAGAAGCTCATGTCCACAGAATTTAGTGCTCACGCATCACGGTTAAAGTACAACCTTTCGCGGTGAGACGCTGAGGAGAGAACGGGGAATTTGGGCAGAAAGGAGGAGAAAGCAGTTCCTGCGCAGGTGCATTGCTTCCTCTTCACAATCTCTCTCTCTTTCTGAAATTGTGAAGTTTAACGCCCTTATAGCTGCATGCACAGTGGACTATGAGAGACGCTTTAGTGGATGTTTCCGCATTAATTTTGACGCCCCGGGGGTTCTCTGACGTGTATCCAAATCTAAGTGCACGAGTACTTTAGCCTATCGTCCCCATAGATACACGGCTTCCGCGGCCAAAGTTTGAAACCGCGACCTTGAGGTCAGCGCAGTGCCATAGCCACTGAGCTACGGCCACGACGGGTACACGCGAGCATTGAAGTTTACTTTGTGCATTACTGCGACACTTTCTTCAGGCCGCTAAAGATTTGTTTAAGTGTCCTAAGATGGACACTGAAGGGCAATATTAAATGAAGCTGCATTTGTATGTTACGCTTCTCCAATATTGAAGAAGCATAACTTACAAATTCAGCTTCTTACCATGAGAGGAGGCTTCGCTAAACAGTATGAGACGCAAGAACGAACAACATTTACCGGCCCTGTCAGTCGACTAACAACGCCCTGAAGTTTTTGCGCAGACATTTTGCGTAATATAGCGTTGACACCGAGCGTGTCACTGCAAAAGCGACAATCTACATCTAGTAGCAAGCAGCTGAAGGTAGGCAGCTCGCGTTCTTCGCCGCATCGCCTAATCAGAGAGCACGCGCGCACACTGAGGTAATTTTCCATGCGTGGCTCACGCTTGGTTGAAACTTTGATTGGAATCCGGCCAATGCTGTATCTCTCTGCTGTTTCAAGCTGACAACGCTCGCTCGTACGGCGGAACCACGATATCAGTGAAGTAAATGCTGCGAAGCATTGACTAGATCTTCAACTCTCTCTCTCTCCCCCCCCCCCCCCCCACGTACACACAGACGACAACATTTGTATTCATACGAAAGTATCAATGAAAATGCTGTGGAAGCGCGCACAGTTACGCTAGAATGTACACCGCCATTAATGGACGCAGCACAAAAAACGTCTGCAGCTAAATATTCACCCGGTAATGAAGAAAATTCTTTAATATATGTGACAAAAAATATCAATCACCCATGCAGCGCAAGAGTTGAGACACTTGCATTGTGAAGAGAGAAACGGACAGCTAAGGACGACCTAACAATCGAACCATTTGAGAATATATATTTAAACGGATTGCGGCACAGCCCATGTCACGGCGAATGTCGACGTTAATGCGATTAGCAACGAAGCAAAGCAGCCGCACACGGTAGTGCCGGCACAGAGATGCGTCACGTGCGAGGCTCGCACGCCAGCCAGGCTCCTCCCTCGCGCTTCGCTCCGGACGTGCTGCACCATTCAGTGCCGCCGCTCGGTGACCAAAGATGGCGGGAAGAACAGGTGGAGACAAACGTAGATAACTAGATAAATAGACAGACATACAGCCCCCGAAAAGTGGGCGAAGTACTCCTAGAACGCTAATCGCATTAAAATAGCAATAACAAAGCAGTAATGACGTATCTAGAAGTAAAAGATCGGAGCACGGGAATGCAGAGAAAACGAGAAAACACACACACACACACACACACACACACACACACACACACACACACACACACACACACACACACACACACACACACGCACGCACACGCACGCACACGCACGCACACACACGCACACACGCACACGCACACACACACACACACACACACACACACACACACACACACGTACACACACACTGGGAAAGAGAGTGTCGATAGCAAGATATATCGCCACTGATCCTTAAGAAAGCTTTAGCTATTTAGCCCCTTTATGCTATGAGTACGCGGAAGCACAGAAATAATTTTACTCGGAGACCACTGCACCGAATTTGATGATGGCTATCGCATTCAAAAGAAAAGGTTAAAATCTAGTGACTGTAAGAAGCGGATTCATGATTGGGGTCGCAATGTTTCTTTTACAAAAATGTTAGAAATTGAAGCGTCGAAGAAAATAAAGAAAAAGAAAGCTCTTGTATCATGTGTACCACTTTGCAACTCAGCAATTAAAAACCATATCAAAAGTCTGTAAATTGAACCGAACAATACATCCAAAACGGACAAAATTGGCGCATTATACATTGCTCTGAAATATTCCACTGATTTGTTAGTCAGACTTTCACAAAACGGCTGTAAACATTGCAACAACCTTACGTAAGTTGTAAATTCAAGTTAAAGTTGTCCACTTTAGATGGTCTAAAGAAATGCTTCATACAGAACTGCGATATCTGTTTGTGGTGCAGAGTTACCAATTCCTAAGTTCGTGCTTCGATTTCTTTGTATTTCGTCAACAATTGCAGGCAACAAATAAGAACTCTGCTTGTTACAGTCGCTGGACTTCAGCTTTTTCTCTCAAATGCCACAAATTTCATTCATATTGGTCCAACGGTTGTCTCATAAAAACATTTACGCGTTTTACATGCATTTGAGTAGGTAAATCGGAGCTGACCTCAAGATAAAGCTTTTTCTTAAGAACGACATTAAATGTATAATGGACAAATCCTTAATCTCGAAAAAAAAATAAATAGGTTACGTCATGCGAAAGTCTCTGTGGAGCTAAGTCGATCAATGAAACGCGATACGAAAGCTCAGTTTCATGCGCAATTAAATGGAATACCTTCAGTGGCATAATACGTGTTTATCTAAGCAATCAACAAGCGAACGCAGGTAACATCATATTACATAAACCGAATCGTATGCTGTCCAATTTTTAATCTAACATAGAAAAGGAAAGCGTTTTCAAACATTTTCAGCAGCTTTGTGACGCGTGAAAACACATGGTTGTTTGTAGCGTTATAAAAAAAAAGATAATGCGTTTTAAACACTCTCCGTGGTTGTTCAGTGGCTATGGTGTTGGGCTGCTGAGCACGAGGTCGCGGGATCGAATCCCGGCCACGGCGGCCAGATTTCGATGGGGGCGAAATGCGAAAACACCCGTGTACTTAGATTTAGGTGCACATTAAAGAACCCCAGGTGGTCTAAATTTCCGGAGTCCCCCACTACGGTGTGCCTCATAATCAGAAAGTGGTTTTGGCACGTAAAGCCCCATAATTTAATGATGTGTTTTAAACCTCAGAAAATTAAGGTACTGCCGTGTGATTCTTCTAAAGCTTCAAGGATCTGCTTTGCGCTTGTGGAAGAGTCTATGGCACAATTTCTTTTTCAGTATGTGGCTGGTGGTCCCCGAACTTAAAAGGAAAACAAGAAATTGGTAATACAATAACCATAGGAATGAAACCAAGCTCAAGAAATGAGAACGAGAAAAGTGAAAAACAACAAAAACGTAATCAGTTATTAACAGATGATGATCATTTGAGCCCAGCTCTGAATTTGTTGGGCTGATCATATGTAAAATATTGACAGCGAAACGAGTCTAGGACGTGAAACCGAACTGAAAATTAGATCAAGTGGTATATAGAGGCGGATGACGAACAAAATGAATGACAGACTGATTAAAACACCGCACGTGACTGGAACAAAATATTCCATATCTGCTAATCACAAGTGGCCGATAGCGACATTTTTTAATTGTCCCCAGTAAATCAGCGGTATAAGTACATTTAATTGCCCTGTCGGAAATGAGCTTTGACTTTTCCGGTCACAGCGCAGTCCACGTTTACTGACACACTTCGCTCGTATAAGAAAAATCCGTCGGAAAATGTCTGGCATTAGATCAGAGAGAGAGAGAGAAATATATATATATATATATATATATATATATATGCTGCTGGTAACGAAAGAAAAAGAACAATACAGCAGGCTTGATATCTCCGGATTGAATAGACCATGTAGGACAAGCCCAAGTCAACTGTGTCACAAGTGTTTATACGTAGCGTGTTTTGCGGTCCAGTAACAAGATCGGGTCAAGTGTGTTGTTTCCATTGATTCGCCGTTGTCGTTATCGTTTGCTTACCGGCTGCCTCGCATTTAGCGCACTCGGGGTGATCCCCGATAAGAGAATGGTTCTCCGTTGCTTCTCCCTATAGATTACGCGGTCAAATTTATCAGGGGTTACTCGGTAGCCTTCGCTCGGTAACTGGGTCGCCACTGGCGCGAATTCACAGAGGGACGGCGCACTGTTTTAAAGACCGGGGCACCAATCAACGCGGAATATACGGAGGATACAGCGAAAACTCGTTAAACCGAACACGCATACAGCGAAATTTGACCTTCATCGACGGCTGCAGCTCGACATGTTGATCATCATCGATTCAAATTGCATGGCTCGTGCAGAACTGTCATTGCATACAATATCTAAATCGGCCCACAAGTGACACGATCGTGTAGGTAGGTGCTCTAGTTTTCCAAGCCGGCGTGACGAATTATGACGGGAGGGCACGTGATAACCAGTCGTGGTTTAAAGCACAGTTGGTGAACATTTAACCCAGCTACACACGAAACTCTGCGAACGGAAGAATTTTGCACGTTGGTATTCCAAAGCATGAAGACGCAATTTGAATCAATATTAAGTTTCGCCTGCCTTTAGTGTTTAGAAACTTCGAAGCATCGTAAAAAGAACGTGTATCTCATGCGAAACTATCGCCGAAAGTGACCGTTACAGGATAGGGCCTCTGGAGACATTGCACAACGTTTTACTCTGTGGCGTTACCACTTACCTAAATATAAGGCCTATTAAACAGCAGGTTTTTCCCTCTCTGGTAGTGTACTATTATATATATATATAAAATAAAAAGTCACTTTAGCATACGTTGAAGATCATGAAGGCGAATGCGTGCCTGCTCACGAGACCTTCATTACATTACTCCATATTTTCATTCTACTGCGCTTTATGTTCCTGATACTTGTTTCTCCCACCAAAGGCCGTGGGCTCGAGTGCCCTAATTACCTCTATCTTAATTACCAGCGCCTTAATTACATTCGTCTTATTAACACCAAAGGCCGAAGGTTCGACTCCCTATGAATTTTGGTGCCATAACGCCGGACGGGGCGGCGCCAGACATCGGATTTTTCGTCCCACGAGCCGTCTAAGGCTTTCGCCTTAAAACAAACATTTCATGAAAATTTCCTTGTGGAGCCTGCTCCTCTCTCCGTCGCTTAGGTGCAGGTTCAATTGTGGCTGAAAATTTGTTCAATTCGACTTGTTCCTTTGCTTTCTTTTCTCTTGTTTATTTTTCTTTTCCTATGCTGTCCAAAGTGCACAGCACTCCAGAAAAGAGAGACCAAGTTGTGCATTCATCAAGTTTAGCATTCTGTTGGTTACAGTAACGTTACAGTGGCGCTCTTCAAAACAGTCCTGGCAATCATTCCATCTTTCGAGGCCAGATCTGATGGCATTGACGCTGACCTTCTCGCTGTCATCCTACGCAGAAAGTTCTTCGAAAAGGGTCTTCTGTTGCTCATGCGCGAAATAACACATGCAGCTCCGCTCACGGTGTTTCTTACTGGTGTATCAAATAGCAAACATATTTCAAGCTGAAAATAAATAGTGAAATGACGTCGTCATTAATAAAGTTAATACTACAAAAATAACGTCATCCGAGCGTCACAAGAACGATTTCAGCGAGTACGATACGACGTTCGCGTGCCAAGGCGGAGTTCGCGAAACGAGGCAGAGTTTTCTGGACGCCGCTTTTGGCGAACCGAATTGTTCGTGAACAGGAAACCGAGGTTCGACCGAGCGCACGCTCCAATTTCGTTTATAGCAGGCTTAGGCGCTGTGCGTCCCTGGACAGTCACAGCTGCTGACGGCGTCGTCACTTATCGTATATATAGCATTCTCACGAAATCCTTGTTAAGAAGGCTCCCACTTTATCAGAATTAGGGAATCTGACCTCTCAGGGCAACTAAGCATCTGTCTCTTGGTTCCAGAGTGCAGATCAAACAACGCATGCGACTTGCTGGGGTAATTCGCTGATCTCAATCAAGGCAGCCAAAGCGGCCTGCAACAAGCGAAAATCTGATACGTTACCCGCATATTTCTCCGGCTCTTTCAACACATTTGAACGTTGGATAAAGCCTCCTTGGTCTTTGGACTGCGGTATAATATCGGACATACCATCAGGATCAGGAAAGTAACGCGACAGCACGTTGTACATGGAAATCTGGAGATGTCGGCGGTACATTCTTGGACAATTTGGCAGCGGACCGCGGTTTATGAAGGCTACGACGGAGCTGCGGCACAAGTGCGCGTTGGCTAGGCATGCAGGGTACCCGGGAGAGGATGCGCCCTGGCTGTCGCACGGTCTACGTCTTCGGCCATTCGTCAAAACAACCTCATCTGTCCCCATCCCTTTTTCTCCCTCGTTGTCGAGGTCAATCTGAGTCTGTCTCAGTCAATCGTAAAATCGAGCGCCTCAGAGAAGCTGTGCGCGACCTTCCCGAGTGACCTCAGCTTTTTCGTGCTCGCCCTGGCCTCACGTGGCCCAACAGGGCACCACTCGAACGCAGCGGCGGTCGCGCGTCGAAGCGCGAAAGCGCATCCTTCGTTTCTCCCGAGATGAAAGGAGACACCCCCCGATAGAATGGGGCAAGTGTGGAAGGCAGAGGGCTGCCCACATACAAGGACGGGATGCAAATTGGGTCGCCGTATCAGGCGACTCTGCACTGTCACTTGGTCGCCCGTCCTCGACGTCGCGAGGTCAGGGTCAGCGCGTTTCGCCTGCAGCCTTCGCTCTGGCAAACAGGCGCCCCATGCGCAGAGAATAACATCTCCCGCTGGTTCAACAGATTTGGCCGCCGCACGCCGTTGCCAAAGGGCACCTTAGACTGTTCACCAAGGGCAGAGTCATTGGCAAAGAGCGGCCGTGTTCCTTTAAAAATAGACGGAGACGGGTTTAGGCCATTCTGCAAATTGCGTACGCAAATATTATATCTATTTTTCCCCTCCTTCGTCGATACCTGCCAATAGTCAATTAAAGGTGAGGTCATGAGCCCATAGACTGTCTATAGCAAATTGGATGTCAATCTTCCGGCTAACCTTGTCTTTTGCACCTCATTTATATCTATCTCTTCCTGTGTTGTAATCAGTCCAAAGCTCTTATAGTTAAATATCTATATACACCTGCTATGGACTACCAAAATGTTTTTTTTTTATAGTGAGCATCAATTATGAGCCATGGAATAGACCGATCCTGTTCATTTGTTCTTCTTGTGCTCTAGTACTGAAGAGTCATTTAATACCAAAATAAAAAAAATAACAAGTCTCCACATCGAAACGCACTGAGGGAATCGATGTTACATGTAGCATTTTTAAAGTAGCTGGCTATCTAGCGCTTTCCACAATTTGTTACAAAGTGGACCGACGTGTTTGTGTAAATCGAATAGTTGCGTGTGCGACGCGGTCGTGTGGGACGATCGCTTGAAGACGACGACCACGCTGACAGCAATCGTATGACGTCAACGGCGTCTACTGCGGCCATTCGGCGCGAATTCATGCACGCCGATTGTTGGACTCTGCGTAAAAACCGCGAACGGGTGTTACCGAGGGAAACGAGCGAATAAATAACTGTTATACAATCTGCGTCACGTGATCCACGTTAAAACGACGGTGGCATTTGTAGTGGCGAATAAATGTTGAAATGTGATTAACCTGGGCCTATCACGAAAGCTTTACGACGTGGCACAGTTTCTAGATATAGCGTATAAGCTGATACAAGGAAAGTACAGAAAACTTTGGGCCAATATTCAAGACAGTGCATTCTCACAGAGCACCTCAAAAGCGAGAGGTCTCGCGAGGAAAGCTGACGAGAGAGTGGCATGGGACGCGCGCATCAAACGCTTCGAAGGCTTTGGAACTGCGAAAGTGCGCGCACGATCGTGGCCTAACGGTTCGAGTACCAGGCTGCTAAGCTCGAGAGCAGAGGTTCGATTCCAACGTCGGCCTCGCATTCATTCTAAAGCTATGGCAATACGGGAACCTATATATGCATACCTACTCACCACAGAGTGCCTAGAATGAGCCAAAGAATGCTTCGCATTGAATAAAGAAATTGCAGCAGGTGTACAGTATAACATGGAACCAGCAACTATATACCCGCTTCCAAGCCGAAGGCTCGAACCACTACGCAACGCTTCGCGCAAGTGGTTTGATAGCACTTTCGCTGGGCACTGGCTCACACCTGAGCGTTTTTAGCACAAACGATTTTACTTCGGGTTCGTCTCGTGCAAAAACGCGTGCAACGTTGGTGCGCGTGCACCGCAGTGCGCCCTTCCATCGCTCCACTGGCGTTCTCTGATTCCCTGCGCGTGCTGTCTCCTCGGGGGTTCACGGGTTCGAGAAACAGGGGTGCTAGAAGATGCGCCGGGAGTATGCAGGCGAACTCATCAAAGGCCACCATGCTGAGAGCTCGCTTACTTAGCGCGTCTCAAGTGTCCTGGACAGCTCACGCCTGCTTCTTCGTGCGCGCTGCGCGCTTTTTCGAAAAGCGCAGAAATATCTCTGTCCAGGAGCTTCCGGATTTCCTTCAAGTAGTACTGGAGTTCTGTGAAAGCTTTCAGAAGAAGCGTGGCGATTCTTCTCGAGATCCCCTGGGAGACTGGAAGTGTACCTTCTCTGTCCGGAGGGCGGCTCATCGTAACTACTGTTCACCATATTACTGAGTTCATGGATAGTCTAACGAAGGATAGCTCTTTGAGCGGGCTGCATTAGAAATTGAATACTTTATATTTGCTGTCTGGTTCGTGTCACATTCTTCAACTGCTTTAATTTAGTAAGTGTGGGTTAAAGCAGTCCAAATGTCAATGCAGTCCGGGGGATTTTTGCCCATCTTTTGTAAGAGCAGTGCTCGCGTGAGGAGACGCGGCTGATCGTTTTCGAACTACTGGCAGGCAACCGAAAAGTGAAAGCAATGGTGGGAATATCTGATCCGTCCTTGAGGAGTTGAAACGACAGATAAGAGACGACAACTATACGCACGCCAAGACATGGACTACGTGTGTGTGTGTGTGTGTGTGTGTGTGTGTGTGTGTGTGTGTGTGTGTGCGTGCGTGCGTGTGTGTGTGTGTGTGTGTGCGTGCGCGCGCACGCGCGCGTGTGTGTGTGTGTGTGTGTGTGTGTGTGTGTGTGTGTGCGTGCGTGCGTGCGTGCGTGTGTGTGTGTGTGTGTGTGTGTGTGTGCGTGCGTGCGTGTGTGTGTGTGTGTGTGTGTGTGTGTGTGTGTGTGTGTGTGTGTGTGTGTGTGTGTGTTTGTGTGTGCGTGTAACTTCGTTTTTATCCTCTTTAGGGACGCACGACCAGATTTCCCAATTTAAGTTGTCCCATTTCAAGGAAAAGAGCTTCCGAGAGTTTCGCACTTTAATCATGAAAGCAAAATAATAGTAAGACCAGCAAAATGCTACATGACACACTTCAAATGAGGGACGAAGCACACGCTACAAGCGCGAGAAATATGTGGGGCGAATTCGGCTGAAATAAGCTGCAAAATGACGGAGCAAGAAATACGAGCAAATGGGACGAGGTCTGCGCTACTTCGCGGGAGGCTGTTCCAGCTGATCTCCCCCTAGCCTTCCACTCACTAAAAGAAGGTGAGTCACATAGGTCTGCAAACGCTCGAGCACCCATTGTGAGTGGCGTTCATCAGTGACGTTCCTACAGCTGTTCGCTGGTTGTTTCCGTCGCGGTTTGTACACAAGTCACGCCTAACTTCACGCTCGACCGAGTAGCCTCGCGTATGAGCGCCCGGCAAACCGAATCCCAGCATTCAGGATGATTCATGCTACTACTACGCGAAGAAAAACGGGGACAAGGGAAATGGGAACGGGGACTGGCTGTGCATCGCCGATAGTGCGGATGCGACTCAGGGTTTCCCAGCACGGATCCTCATAAGGGGAAGGGAACAATTGGACCGCGAGCCTTCTGTAACAGAAAGCGGAAACACGAATGCATAAGCCAACCGTCAATAGCACTCATAGATCAGAAATCTTGACATCTGGGTAGCGCGATACGTGGAATTCCGACGCATGGAAAATACTGTTTTGTGAAGTAGAACGTTGTCTTTGTTTGCCCGTTCGTTCCACCTTAGATATGAGGACATGTGTCCCTTGGTCAACTATTTATTTATAGCAACTTTCAGAGCAAACCAGTTGCGAGTCTGCTCTTGTGTTCTTCCATTCTTCTCTTCCTCCATTGTCACATTTTTCCTTCGCGCAGTAATAGCATGAATAACTAACTCGCCCGAATTTGAATCCTTCTAACCCATTCAGGACGAGGATGGGGACCACGATATATTGGGGCGGGGGGGGGGGGGGGGGGAGGATGGAGGGACGCTACATTCCTACTCTACTGAAAAAATAAATAAGTTATGATCACCTTGACTTGTCAGGAAACACAATTCAGACAACACGGAAGATCGCGCAACAAAGGATGCTTGAATTAATTTACAGTGTATGGACAAGGGATGTCCTTGGAGCCAACGCTTCGACAGAGAACTTGTTTTTGTTGCTGCTCCGAGAAGGCAAGTGACCTTGCCGAAACGTTAGCGTCGCCGACATTACTTGTTCGATTACTGGTATTCAGATAACACGCATGTCATATGGGGTCTGAAAAGTTCCTTTCCTTCATAAAATCATATTAAAGAACAATGTAACGTGCGATGTCACGGCCCTTATGTCTTTCTTTATTTTTTTTAATTTGAACAGTGAGGAACGGTGAATTGCTTTGCTCAAAGAATCACTCCAATCTAAGTGAAGAGGAGATTGCAGCGCTAAGTTTGCCTGGCAAATTTAAGGCGACGGCGCAGAAACACGCTCGCCGAGTTGCCTCGGCGGTTTATACATTCTACTGCTGCTCAGCGATGCGTATTGACACAGATGCGGCACCCGGCCACGAGAGGGGTGGTACCATGGAACGCCGTTGTAATATAGAGCTACCCGCGCACTGACGTTCTAATGTGTTAGGATCAGGGACGTCTTCGCACAAGCAGTTGCGTTGAGACGCAGTCCGCCACTTATTCCTCGACAACACGATACAAAGATTGTAGACCTTCATCAACAGAGACAACGTGGGTGCTGTTTTTTTTTTACCGAAAACTATGTCGATTTTCAATTGCAACCACTGGACACATTTGTGCGCGAAAAAGATAGATTTATAAAAATGAAGAGTCAAAAGTGGTGGCTGTGTCGAGTAGCCTTCAACAACAAAAACAACAAAAAACAAATCGAAGCAGTTAAATGTGTTACCATGGAGATAAGGTAAGCAAGAGATCGCGAGTAAAGCTGCGTCAGGTAGCCTTCAGAGAATAAGAAATTATTAATAATAGTAAAGTCCAATGGAATACCGGAGAAACAATTGGAAAACGCTCGCGAGAGTAACTTGTTCCTCACCCGTGGTTACGAATGAATTCCTCTTTTCCAATAACGAATGAATAGCTACAACGCCTAATTGTGCAGTTACAGCACTACGGTCTAAGTTTTCGAGCGCTGAAATAGTTTAATAGCTGCGTACATCGACGGAAACGGTCGATCAACTTGCGCCGCAACCAAAAGGCGACCTTTACGCGAAAAAAAAAAAATATCGGAGCGGTCAAAAGAGCGAGCGCATACTCGCTATACGCGGAGCCACCGACCTGTTGGCCAGAACCCACTGGGAGGTCGCAGGCTCAAGAAGCGTCTTGGCCATCACCATTCCGGGCGCCGAAGGAATCCGAGGCACACGCTATGCGTCGTCCGTCCTTCTCAATCCCACCGGTGCGTACACGCGAGCACAAGGGTCCACTGACCGCAACACCTTGCGACAGCCGAGGCCGATCCGAAGCCCCGGCGACGACGTCGATGGCTTTCCAACCGCCGACCGAGCAAAAGACAGAGGCAACGTGCACGCAGAGAGCGGATTCCACCACGGCTGCGAGCTTATACTTGAGCACCAGTTTGCACGAGCCGCGGCACTTGTCCCGCAGATGCACGTACAGGGGAACGGAGCGAGAGGAGCCCGTCGCATCGCGTCCTATATACCTTTCGCTCGATTCCCTTTCCACCGAGGTTACGCTGCTGAGCTCAGGTCCTTCCGTAGACAGACACACTGTCCTTCTTTCCTTTCTTCTTCTGTTCTGCTGTTCTTTCTTTTGCGTGCCCGACTCCCGAAGGGAGACGTGTTGCAAACCGCGGCCGCAATCAGTCGCCGTTCATGCGTGCGCGGAGAGGGTGCATATCTCGGCGCTTGTGTACCTGTCCCGCGAAAAAGATGTCGTTATGTGTTTGTCGAGCAGCTCTGGCTCCTCGACTCGAATCGGAAGAGCGAGCCGCGAAAGAATGGGAGGAAGGTACACGCAGGGAGGGGGTGCAGGTAGGAAGAGAGGGAGGAGGAGGAGGAACCGTTATCTGAAGCACGCGAGAAACGAACGGAGAGGTACGACTCTACTTTTCCCACCCACTGTCTGCGCTTGCGCGCCTCGCGGGCCTGTTCGTGCTCGTGCAGCGAGTTGTTTCAAGGCGCGAGTAATGGCGTTGGAACAAGGGTCACTACGGGACAGAAAATTGAGTGAGGCATTTGGAGGGGGTTGCAAACTAAAACTAACCCACACTTACATCTCCTGCACAAAATAGACAAAGATAGATATCCAGACGAGTGCCCGTGGTGCGGGGCCGAGCCCACGCCGGACCAGATGACATGGGAATGCGCCAAGGCTCCTCAAGACAACGCTCACGAAAGCACAAAGCGAGAGGGATGCGAGGCCTTGATCTCCAGCTCGGAGGAAGCAGCCCAGAGGGCTGCCACACTCCAGGCAAGCCGCAGAGTTCAAGCCAGCGGAGCCTTGGAATAGGGCCCGCGACCAGCCTGAAGACAGCTCGTGCTGTTTTCTGGAATAACTGTTTTCTACTACTAGTGGGCGAATTGGTGTCCTCTCCATGTTAATTGTGCACCGGTCCATGTCAGTGTGGCTTAATTAAAGGGACTTTGGGCGCGTACATCGAGGGAGAGCCTGTCTTTACCCGAGTACTCGGACGATCTAGGAGCCCTCGTGACGGTGATCAAAGGTAGCCGAATAGGTCTAACCAAAGCTTGCGAGACGCGGCCCAGTCATGGCAAATGTAAATTTGTGCCACGTGTTAAGACCACGGCATTTCTAGATTTTTGGAGATCCCTGCGTAGCTCACAAAGTCTACATGGTAAATTGAATTCGAAGCTATATGGGCTCAGGCACTGCGGGAATTGCAATTATTCGTAGATGACGTGTCCCGCAAACTTTTGAAGCATACTGTGCACTAGTGTAATTATATTTGCATGCGCAGTTACCAACTGTCCTTCCCCCTACCTGCTGCCAAAGGAAGTCTTCGTTTTCTTCTTTTTTTTCGTTGGCTGAATGCCCGGCAAAGAAAAAAAGATCACTAACTCGTTAGACCCAGTTACAGCGTTCCGGACAGACATCGCAAGTCACTATCGTCTAAACCGCCGACGATACCCATTGCCACAACCCACCCTTACTCGAGAAGAAAAAGTTACGCTCAGGCAACTGCAGACCAACGCATATCCACACGAAACCCTCCTACAGGCCATGTTCCCTGCACAATATGAATACCAGTGCAAACCATGCGCAGCGCCCTGTACACTATCCGCTATGATGTGGGAATGCCCACATGTCAAAGCCCTACCACCCGACTTCCAACCCTCCATCGAACAGTGGGAGCACCAGCTGACAAGCACCCACCCGAATGGCCAGCAGGACAGCTCGGCGCCGAGGTTTCCTGGGCTAAGGGAGGCCTCCCACTATGTAGCAGAGAACAAGCGCCTGCTCAATAAAAGCTTACCCATACTTTTCTCATTACTTCTGTGCGCTGCTTCTTAAAGCTCTCTGTACTGCGCACACGTACTGTTGAAGCTACGAGTTAGTGTTTCCATGTGTTGCTATTGCTTATGACGGTCGTCCCTTGCGCGCTCTGTACCTAAAAACGAAGGAACGAGGGTCACTTCGTGTGTCTTCATGCTTCACCGCGGCAGACACCTCGAAATATGCGTGCCCATCGATGAAGAAGAATGGTATACAGCTAGTATACCACCCACTGCATGACCAGTGGAACGCTGGTAGCTGCCCTTCCGGCATACCTGTATCGTGCGTATACAGTGTTTGCAGAACGCACGCGAGCGCGTGATTGGTAGAGCTACCAAATGTACCTGTTCATTTGAGCGCGGACGTACGCTTTGTGCGAGTAGAGTGGCCACCTTCACCGATGAGCGTGCAATGCCATGCTTGTCTGCGTGTCAGCGTTCGTCTCAGATGAAGTGCCACTAGTGAAATCGTTGAAAAGCCCGGCATCTCTGTGAGGCTTAACACAATGTTATATTCATATTGATGTCGCGAGTAAGTTGTGTTCTGGTTAAATGAAAGTGCACCTATAGCGTCGCAAGTTAGCCCTAATGCGCTTTATTTGTTTTCAGTCCCGTTTGACGGTGATTATATTAGGTACTGGCCTTCACAATCGGATCCGCAGAAAGCTGGCCAGCACACTTCTAAATTTAAAATATCTTCATTCCCTCTATCTCCAGGCAACACTGACTGACTAGAGCACTGACTATAGCTGCATTACCGCTGCCTCTGTATACCTCAGCAAACCAGTTTCCTCGGGACCAGCACAGAAGTAAAGCACAGAAGTACGCTCTAATGCCAACGCTTTTTGCTTTAAAAATAAATGTTTTAGAACACTTGCTTGGATGCGGAACTTCATCATCATCATCATAATCATCATAATCATAATTATCATTATTAATTAAGCAATCATACGGTTATCATCATCATCGTCGTCGTCATCATCATCATCATCCTTGATAGTCCCTTCCTAGAAAAAACGGTGGATTCGCGACTGGCTGGTACGATGGGCATTGCGGCAAATATTTGGCACCGAAGCACCGCTCTAGCAGGGTCCTTCAATGCCTTTGTTCTAGAGATAACGATAAACATTCCGCACTCACGTGCGCGGAAAGCGGACCCGCCCTGCCGGCAATCTCTTGTTGTATCTGTGTCTGTCTCGTTCACTGTCCGCAATCACAGAAACACTGGAGACCGAGGAGCCCCCATCGTCTCCGCCATTACGCGAATTTCCAAGATCGGTCGTTTTCGGCGTAATCTAATCGGAGCAGATAACGCGTCGCGTGGCATTCGATTGAATTCGCCGCGGCCGTTTGATGTGGTTCCACTTCCTCCATGGAAAAGGCTGGAGTAGTGCGCGCTTGAGATATTTGCTCTGCGCTACTCTTTGCCGACGCAGACATTCTTTCGCATCCCTAAGCTTTCTCTCTCTCTCTCGCCCTCTTTCCTTTGCAGTATCTCTCCCTTGCATTGTCTTCCTGTACGAAGACGTATCACACCACCATGACGTTCGACATCTGGCGACATATGGCACTCGACGATGTCAATGGTATCGCGACGCGACATTCGAACTGGAGGCAAGAGCAAAAGTCTGAATGCGGGGAGGCCCCGACAAGCAGTGGCCAAGCAGGTGTGACGCCTCGGGTTCAGCGTACGCAAATCAGCTGCGATACGAAATACGAGACAGAAGAAAACGCGCATCCAGACAAAACTGACGCCACCGATCAATAATGTGCTGTGCGGAAAACACATCAAGGCAATCCCCGGTCCTCGAACGAGACAAAGCGGTCAGACAACGTGCGCGCTTCTGGCATGCCCGACAACGAAGTCGTCGCACCTCTGTTTCGGATTAAGTGCCTTTTCTCACAACAGAGGCTTTGACAGATAACGTTAGGAGCATATACTGGGTATGCAAATCTGCGCTTGACGGAAGCGTAAACAAAGTGCGAATGCCACCGTCAATCGATGACTGATCTCCTAGACTTCGTCACTGCTTTACATTTGCGTTATTCGTGCTGCTTTGCTGTGCGCCTCACTTCGGGAGGGACTATGACAAATCTCGGGCCAGAATGGCCTCTCTGCGGCCTGCTTATACTGGGTTTCCCACGTAACTTGAGCCAAATTCTAAATGTATATGCAAATGCCACGTAGTTGGACAGAACCAAGGTAATATTGTTTGCTACCGCTTGGAGATACTCTGATTATTTTTTGCATTCTGCCTAATTACATAATTAGTCTTAATTAACGAATCAACTTATCAAATATTATAATAAGATGAAAAATGTCAATGAGAATAGTGTAGAGAAAGATGAAAAACTCCCGATACAGCTTGGTTAAAACACGTTGGCGGGCTAGTTGGTTTGAATGCACGATAGAATGGAAGAACGTGCGGAAACCCGCCGTGGTTGCTCAGTGGCTATGGTGTTGGGCTGCTGAGCACGAGGTCGCGGGATCGAATCCCGGCCACGGCGGCCGCATTTCGATGGGGGCGAAAACACCCGTGTGCTTAGATTTAGGTGCACGTTAACGAACCCCAGGTGGTCAAAATTTCCGGAGTCCTCCACTACGGCGTGCCTCATGGTGGTGGTGATAAACTTTATTGAAAGGGGGAAGGGTAAAGAGGGACGTGGCTGAGCGTTAGGGCTCAAGTAAGGCCCTGGGCCTGCTTGGCCTTTTCCGCCCAGTCCACCAGTTCCAATTGTCGGTCGACGTCCCCGGAACTGAGCCAGGCTGTCCAGTCAGTCTCGCTGCTGACGGGGGGATGAGAGAACGGGAGCGAGGTGCATTCCCACATTATGTGTGTGAGTGTTCCTGTTTCTGAACAGAGCCTACATTTGTCGCTTTCCCTGCCCCCTGTTATTTTGTTTATGTATTTTGGGTGTGGGGCGTGCCTCATAATCAGAAAGTGGTTTTGGCACGTAAAACCCCAAATATTATTATTATTAAGAACGTGCGGAAGAATGTATGTTGGTCAAACTGGCAGATGCATCGATGAGAGACTAAAAGAGCATCACTCTAGGGTTACTAGAGTAGTCTCGGGCCATTTGGGCATTCATTGCCGAGGTTGTCCCTGGAAACCCACGTTTGAAAGCACTTCTATTTTGTATAGGTCTCATAGCAGGATGACAAGGGAGATTGTGGAGTCCTTCGAAATTGAAAAATGAGAGGAAAGATGCGTGAGCAAGCCATCAGCGTCGTTATTTGAAAAGGGGATACGATTCCTCGGTTTATCGTTGTAACTATTGCAGTGTATGTTTTGACCATGACTAACACACGTATATATGCTTCGTCGACACGCACCACCGCTAGTTCTTTTTTGTCTCGTTTGTTTCCGCCCGTTCGGTATACACTTACCGATGCGTGCGAAAACAAATTCCGTAGTTGAAAGCAGCGCTGTCTCTGTGTATATGTTTCTTTCTACGTCCTCGTTCCATCGCGCTTACACATTCTATACCGATACAGCGTTCTCTTGCTCAATTATTGCTACATATAACCGTTTTTCCTAACACGAAAGAAGCCCGCGAGTACACAAAAAATTGCCGCGCGACTGGCCGCTCGAGGCACGATGGCGTGAAGACGACGGTACGACGACGAATGCATGATGACGACTGTGTGGCGGAAGCGCATTGAGGACGATGAATTGACAACGGCGGCATAATCACAATTGAATGAAGACAGCATTATTACGAGGGATAAGCTAGTGTCCCAAGGTAATGTAAAGGTTGGGTAACTGGGCGGGAATACGGTTCGAGACAGGCACATACATACATACATACATACATACATACATACATACATACATACATACATACATACATACATACATACATCTATAGATAGATAGATAGATAGATAGATAGATAGATAGATAGATAGATAGATAGATAGATAGATAGATAGATAGATAGATAGATAGATAGATAGATAGATAGATAGATAGATAGATAGATAGATAGATAGATGTGCCTGAAGTACCCGCCGTGGTTGCTTATAGTGACTGTGGTGTTGGGCTGCTATGCACGAGGTCGCGGGATCGAATCCCTGCCACGGCGGCCGCATTTCGATGGGGGCGAAATGCGAATACTTAGATGCGAAAATGCGAAATACCCAGACTTAGCTGCACGTTAGTGAACTTCAGGTGGTCGACATTTCCGGAGTGTCCTACTACGGCGGTCCTCATAATCAGATCGTGGTCTTGGAACGTAAAACCCCATAATTTAATTAATCTTAATGTGCTTGAAGTATCTGGAATACCAATCGCATTACAATGCGCACTAACTACTGTTCACAAGGAAGTTATCAATTCACTGTCTACGAGGACGTCACGAAGAGCCTTCAGGGATAATCCTTGTTCGTTATCTCGATTAAGCCCAGCGAGCCGGGGAGACCAGTGGAGGCCTGGACTGGGAGACCCGCCCACCGTTAAATACCTCTAAGAGAAATAAAGTTTCTAATGCTACAAGGGCGCGACTAGGGTCCAATCATTTCTTGTACGGAGCATGGGTGTCTATCGGCGTTGCGCCTTAAGTTTATGACGATGATCGCAGAACTTCAAGGAAGGAATGGTGTGTCGTCTTCTCTCACGTCCGTGTCGTTATTTATGTCGCACAATATCATTTAAGCAATGGATTACCAACTTGCCCGGAATGCTGCTCTCATAGAGAAGGAAAGGCAGGGAGGTTAATCAGTTTAGCTCAACCGGTTTGCTACCCAACACATGGGAGCGGGATGGGGGAGGGCATGGGGGATGAAAGATGGGAAGGGGAGAGAGAGAGAGCACGTAGCACAGCACACACATCGTCAGTTGCAGTCCGTCACACTTGCGTGGTACGTGACGTCACTATCACAGCCGCTTGACCAGGCCCGTCTCTTTCAAAAAACGAAGTATAGTCCCTTCGTCGCCTTCAGCTGCGATGTCTTCTGTCGGCGACATGTGAAAATCGTTTCAACTGACAATGGCCTACTGACAATGTTTTCGATGCTGTGTTGGACACGAGAACTGATGACACTGCTGCATCTAAATGACCACGATGGTACGGCTTCCATGGCGTGACGACGACTATATGACAAAAATTGGATGATGAAGCTGGAATGACCAGCATGGCATCACCACGACGGTATAAAACGAAGGTATGACGACGACTGTGGGACGACGACGGAATGAAAAACGGCAGCATAATCACGATTGAATGATGGCAGCATGAAAATGATGGAATAACGCCGTGGCATGAAACGATGAAATACATTCGAAGATGTAATTGCGACAAGGATTTAAAGAAGAAACTAGCTCGGCGGGTGGCATGTGTCCCCGCCCTGTTTCAAAGAAAATGCTAACATCGTCGTTGTCATCATGAACAACAAGAACCGGATAACGTAGAATAAAGTAGGGGGAGCGTGAGAAAAACAACAACAACAACAAGAAAAAAAGGGACGTATCTACATTATATGCAGAAAGGTGGAAAGCTCGCCTAGTTGGTAGGGCTCCATTGGTATGATGGCACGACAGACGAAGCACAGAAGAAAACCGCAGGACGAACGCTGACTTGCAACTAAAATTTTAATGCCAACCCCATGGAATATGCATACATCTCAGAGCGTGAGCAGAAAGAACCGGTATGAACCGGTAAGAACCGGTAAGCACTGCCCTTTCATTCTAAGAAAGCTGAGCACTTAAAAGCGTGTTAATATGCTTATTTCTTTTTTCATACCGGTCTTTTCTGCGCACGCTCTGAGTTGTACGTATATTCCATGGGATTGGCATTAAAATTTCAGTCTGTAGTCAGCGCTCGTCCTGTGGTTTTCCTTTCTCTGTATTTCGTCTGTCGCGCTGTCATATGCCAGTGGAATTACACACAGAGTTCGCAATGTCAGAAAACATCCCGCAAGGCAAACAACAGCTGAGGCATTAATGAGGGCAACACTCGGAAGAATTCAGTCAATGCCGGTCTTCAATATGCTCCGAGCCCTGTCCATAGCAGGCGCTCTTCTATTCACTGTCTTTCTTCTAACGGGCTTCACTCACTGTGGCTACTGCTGTACTGGGTGCCGCTGTTGCTCTCTTGCCGATTAGCTCACGGACAGCACAGCGCTCACGTAACGAATCGGCGTGTGCACATAGGCCTATGCGTATGCGACGGTTCACAGTCATTCAGCAGGATGACCGTGAATGAAGAAGAGGAAGTGCGCGTAATACAAAATAAGGACACCATGGCCTTATTTTTTATTTCGTCAGGCGTGCTACATCTACAGATACGCAGGTTGCCGGCACTGTCCTCTACGCGATTGTACAATGAAACAGCAAACGGTACCCAGACATCCTTACTATACAGCATCCTTACTCCTTACTCATCCTTACTCGCCTTCAAGCGCGCAAGTTCTTTATTAAATCGAAACCTTTTACACCTGTTTTCTTGATGTCTGGAGAGTCTGCTCGGTCGGCTTCTTGCCGAGTAAGGCAAGAAGCCGACCGCAGACAATGTAATCCCGGAGACAGTGTAATTCGTGATCGTCTGGATCACGTGGTGGGGTTTTTCCACGTCTTGCTCATTTTCAGGGCAGGAACCGTAATCGCTGTATAACACCTCAAGACCCTCTGCAGATAATCAACAGTTTTATGGGGTTTAATTAACCACGTCGCGAAAGCTTCGCTTCACGTGGATTCCAAATGTGCCTTGGACATGTATGTAACTTCAGCCAAACTTTAAAGACATGCAAATGCCACGTCGCTGGACCGAGCCAAGGTAATGTTGTTTGCCGTCGCTTGGAGATAGTCAGATTATTTTTTCGGATGCCACACAATTAAATAATTATTCTTGATTAATTTGTCATCTTCTTAATTGTTATATTTAGATGAACAGTGTCAACGAGAAAATCGTAGAGCAACATGAAAAACTCCCGGTACAGCTATATGTTGGTCAATACGCGCTACATAAAGGTGTTTTTCCGAGCATGAAAGAAGCCCACGAATACACGCAAATCGCCTCGAGCGGCCAGTCACGTGGCAATTTTGCGTGTGTTGGGATTATTCGCGGGGGAGCACGTGCGGGTTTATTGACCAGTTGCCTTCACCCGAAAAGATGACGTACACGCGATGTCGCACAGGGAGGCACGAGGATTTGTGTGCCGTGTACTCCCTGAAGGGGCTGGATCTCCCGCTCCTGAGTACAGGGACCAACTGTTAACCTACAACGAAATCACCAAGCACTATTACTTAGGGCGCAGGGCATTCCCGTTGCCACATCCTAAATTAAATAGGCCGCAGGCGGTTACATTAAGGCTTCTGCAGACACGGACGTACCCTAACCCTGTCATCATGAATAAAATTAATCCGGACTGCGGGGTTTCAGTCTATTGTAGTAAGTGTGGGGGTTTGCTCGATTTAAAACACATGCTGTGGCGCTGCTTGGCGTTGGCCGGTGATGGTTCTCGAGGTGAACAGTGGTGGCAGCGAATGCTGCACAGTGAAGTGCTGGCGGACCAGCTCAGGGCTGTCCAGAGGGCCCGTGTGATAGCAGAGGGGCTCGGCCTCTCTGTACCGACGTGGGAGTGGCCCGCATCAGTCCCAGACTGATCCCTCAGGACCTAAATAAAGTTCTTCATACCATACGCGATGTCTGCGGTGGAAAGCATGTACCACATCCGCCGCCGAGGCTTGCGAGTGGTGGTGCAGGCTAACACTCCCAGGGAGAAAAAAATCTATGCTTCAAACACTGGTTCAAGCAAAGACAAAAGTGAAAGTGAACGTTGGTTGCAAGAAATACGTCAGAAAAAGAAGACAGTGCCTAGAATATTTACGAGGCACATAAGCTTATTAGGCAGGAAGTCTGAAGCAATTCAACATATCCTAGAGAACGATGGAAACAAACTGAAGGGGAGCGGCAATAAATAACATCCGAAAAATAACAGCCGAATCTTTCCAAGGCAATGACGAGGTTGTATTTGAGGAGAAAAAAAGTACGATAGAGAACCAGATGAAAAAGGAGCTGGTAATGACAAATTTCAAATGGAAGACATCCGAAGGAAAATTTTCTAAGCGCATCGCCATAGGGCTAGACGATGTTCCCGTTAGGATGATTAATGAACTAGAACCAAAAAGTAAGGAATCTCTGTGGAAAGCAGTAGAAAAGACCTTAAAAGACAGACGAATATCCGTCAGTTGACGACCAAGTAGAATGAATTTAATTTATATAGGTAAGGGGGAGAAAGATAGATTTCACATAGGTAACATACAGGTTAGCAATGCAGGAGATTAAACTAAAGCTGCAAGCATGGGCAGAAGAAAATTGCATATTGGGTGAACTTCAGAATGGCTCCAGAATAGGTAGGCGTTTGGATGATAATGATAACTTATTTGTCCTTACTCAATCTACTGAAGTATCCAGAGTAGAAGGGAGACCGTTATATGTGGCTTTCTTTAGATGCTACAGGAGCTGTTGCGTCTTAGGGTGGAGTTATGGCAACGAATCCACCAAGCCCATTGACTGCTACCTCAGGTTGTAGAATATGAGGGGAAAGGGTTTATTGGCTTAGTTACACGGCTTCAGTACGGAAGCCCCTTACATGCGGGAGCACGTTAAACGTCCGCGTTCACATCAGGATCCTCTGTCCTCACTGCTCGACAAGTCTCCGTTTTTAATACCGTCGTCTTTCCTATGTGAGTCGACTAGGGAATCTGAGGACTGTCCAGCAGCAAATAACAATTGTTAAATCCGTTGTGATACCACGCCCATGCTCGCAACAACCCGCAGTAACTCCGCCTCCGAAGAGACTGCTTCGGAATATGTGGCAAGAAAGCAACCTGGACTTCCAGGTCGTCGACGTTGTTCTTTTCATCCTTCGCTCAGGCTGCCAGGTAATGGTGGGGTGATGATTTTTTTGTGGGACCCGTCAAGAGTTGGTGTCCACGCTGCGTTGACGTCTGGATAGGCGCTTATGGATGGGTGGTGGTTTGACTCATGGCAAACGTCCAATTAACGTCTTTGTGGTGTTGAGACGTAACAAAGCGTATGACAACGCCACAACAACATATTGTGGGATATTCTGGAAGACAACCACAACATATTGTGGGATATTCTGGAAGAGGAAAGCTTAAGCGACGATTGTATACGTCTTAATTTGAAGAGAGGTTTACCTAGAAAATGCCGTTTGCGTTGAATAAAAGAACGAAGAGCGAGGAGAAAGTTGATATCAACAAGGGATTAAGACAGTGGTGCCCTTTATCCCCACTGCGGTTTATGGTATACATTGGAAGTATGGAAGGCAGCACGCTAGAGAGAAGCAATATCACGTGTGATATCTCACAGAAACAGTCGGGTACGGTAGTAAAGCAGCAGCTTCCAGGTTTGTTTAATGCGGACGACATTGTGTTGCTAGCTAACAAGCAAAGTGATGTGCAACGTCTGGCTAATATCTGGGGACATGAAGGTGCAAATTTAGGTCTAAAATGTAGCTTTAAAAAATCTGATGTTATATTATTCAATGAAAACAGTGAACAGACAGTGCCTATATGGGGTCAGGTGTCTATATGGGTCAGGGCTCGGGCAAAAGAACATTAATACATTGGTACATGGATGAACGAATGCAACAGATATACAGCAACACAGTAAAAAACAATAACAGCAGAGGGGAAGAGAAATGCGGCCATAATGAAACACAGAGCCCTACGGGGATGCAATACGTACGAGATGCTCCGGGGTATGTGGAAAGGTGTAATGGTTCCAGGACTTACATTTGGAAATGCGGTTGTTTGCTTGAAGTCAGCGGTACAATCAGGAATTGATGCCAACCAAAGGCCAGTGGGATGCTTCGCATTGGGCGCTCACAAAAAGATTATAAATGAAGCTGGGCAGGGTCATATAGGCTGGACAAGTTTTGAAGTGAGGGAAGCTCACAGTAAAATGAATTATGAAGAACGACTGAGGAATACGGAAGAAAGTAAATGGGCTTAGAGGATGTTGATGTACTTGTACAGGGAAAACATTGATTCACAACGGAGGAAAGGAACTAGGAAGCTTATTAAGAAGTATGCGGCCAGTAGGGTGAGCAACACAGCAACAAAGAACGTCCAGCGGGAAAGTAAGAGAGGCTGAGATAATTTCATGGATGGCGGCAACGGAAAATAAACCTACTATGGCTATTTAGGAAGAAAAAACGAAATCAGGAAAGAAACAATTTATGATAAGTAAACAAGAAGCTAATTACTTTTCGAAGAGAGATCAGGATACCTTAGAACATGCACTTATAAAGCGAGGTATAAGAAGGAAGAAGAAGCACATGCTTGCTGCGGTAAAGCTAGGGAAACGATGGAGCATGTTGTATTAGAATGTGAAGATATCTGCCCAGCGGTCGATGTAGGCATCTCTGGCCTCCTTGAAGTAGCGAAAGCAAGGGGAAAGCAAACATGTCCGCAAGAGAGATTAATAAGAGTCGATTGGAAGATCGGTGGAAGAAAAATAGCAAACAACAAACAACGGAGGCGTAAAAAACAAAGTTCCCAATAGGGGTGCAGAAAGTTTGGTGATGGAAACTACTCGTGGGTTTTTTCTTTTCTTTTTTTAAACACATGTAGGACATTAGGCAATATAATAACAAGAGCTTTTTGGCGCAACCCACCGTCTCGTTCCAAAGGGGACGCTCATAGCATCCATCCAGGGTTAGTTCCAGCAGATAAACATAAGTAGCCCAAAAAGTAGATGGGAAAACGGCGCCTCGGTAGCTCAGTTGGTAAGAACATCGCACGCGTAATGCATGGATGTGGGTTCGTGCTCCCAGCGGCGGCCAGTTGGTTTTTCATCGACTTTCATTTCCATTAAGCTATCACTTCCTTAATTCAATTAATATGTACGAATAATTTCCCCTATGCTATCCTTGGTGTCTTAATTTGTTGGCTTATTGTGATGTTACTAATAAAAATCGGGCCCCTCGGTTTTCTTTTTTCTCGCTTACAACACACACACACACACACACACACACACACACACACACACACACACACACACACACACACACACACACACACACACACACACACACACACACACACACACACACACACATCTATCTATCTATCTATCTATCTATCTATCTATCTATCTATCTATCTATCTATCTATCTATCTATCTATCTATCTATCTATCTATCTATCTATCTATCTATCTATCTATCTATCTATCTATCTATCTATCTATCTATCTATCTATCTATCTATCTATCTATCTATCTATCTATCTATCTATCTATCTATCTATCTATCTATCTATCTATCTATCTATCTATCTATCTATCTATCTATCTATCTATCTATCTATCTATCTATCTATCTATCTATCTATCTATCTATCTATCTATCTATCTATCTATCCTTTTTGCTCATTGTCTCTACTGTTGCGTCATTGTCTAGTGGCTGTCGACGCATGCAATTTCTTCCTTCTCTCCTCTGCCTCTGCAATATGCAATATTGACTCGCTCCTCTGCAATATGGAGCGAGTCTGGGCTCGCGCACATTAAACTTGATAATATAAAAATAAAGAAACGAGTCACGTAAGCGAAGCGGCTCCGGAAGGCTCGCCAATCATTACGCCCACGCATCGTAGTGTGTCGCTCCACTCTGCAGAGAGGACCATTTTGCCGTGTACGCGTCCCGTAACATTATTCGTGAGCCGACAATGAATGTTGCGACAGTTGCGCTTCCTTCCGCCGCAGTTTCGTAAGGACTGCGTCAATGCGCGGCACAAATAGCACGTCCTGCGCGTGTGTTCGCGTATGCGGGTCGGACCACATAGGAAGCGCTTATACATGCGCCGTACAAGGCCGGTTACACGCGCGGACGCTGCCGCTATTCGAGATGTGTATGTGTGTACGCAGCTGCACTCATAGACGTGGTTCACGCTTGTACGCGCGCGCTTAACGAAGGTGACTACGCGCGAGCACCCTCGCCCCGCCTCGATTCAAGCGGTACATCTTCTTAGCGTCGATACGGTGTCGCCCTTGGTATACGCGAGCGTCCGTTCCTGGCATTTCCGGCGAGAAAGGTTCACCAAATCGCGTGCGTGCGCGCTCAGACAGTACAGACCGCATAAAGCGGCGCGCGCGCATACGCGTTTCCGACCCAGCGCGTAAATTATCTTAGGAATGTCGTCGTCCTCCTACTGCCAGCATGTGTGGACACGGAGACTTCCGTTTCCGACGCACAATGGGGTGACGGACGCCGGTCGCACACACACCAGCGACGAGAGTATCCGTGACAACGGATGTCGAGGCCCCCCCGCCGGTGTGAATGAGAGCGGAGATATTACTGTCCCCGGGAAGACGTAAGCGGAAATCGCACCACGGCAGCGACGGGGGTCCGGACCACTGCGCCAGGAAGCGCGCTACGGGAGGCGCCGAGGGGGTGGCAGTGTGAGCGAGCGCGAAATGGAACGTCGCAGGATGAATGAAAATGAAGCGTGCTCCGTACTCGAGGACACTACTACCACTCGGCACTCCCGCTCCACTGAAGAAAGTGGGTGGCAAGCAGCGTCACCCATCGGCAGAAGCGGTTACTGCGCTTCGTTGACACGCCTCGGCTGTACTCGACAGTCATAGCGCGTTTCCGTCAGTCGAGGGGCGGCATGGGCGAAATGGGTGTGTCAGGTAAACAGCCGAGGTTTTGCTGGATTACTGGCAACGTTAAACAAACGTACGAGTTTGGGCAAATTGGCATAGCTGCGCTTAACCGTCCACCTTTCTTCTGCATGTGCTGTCGCGTTTCTATGCATTTCAACGCTGCGAATTCATTCTGCGATCGCAAAAAATTGTTAATTTTGATCCTATGGTGCTCCGGGTCTACAATGTGCTGGACCTTTGGAAGAATTGTATCTGCTACCGTTGCCTTTCGTTACCATCCTTGCACATTAACTGATTCGGAGTTTCTTGTTGTTGCCTTGTAACGCGTGGTTGTATAGTTACTGATTGAAAACAGAGATTGCACCGAACGAGCGCTTTCGTTGACACGCCCATCCGCTCATTGGAGCCGTTGTCGAGAGTGGCGTAAGCGTATTCCACAACGCACACGTTATTTAGGCAACACGTTCAGCCTTCGCCTCCTATTAGGATGGTCTGAACGATCGCGTACCTCAGGCAGTTACCAACGAGCGAAGTAGACGCGGGAGGCCACATTCACAATTTTTTTTTGTTCTTAAGTGCTCGTTCCCACTGGCTGGCCGCTTACTCTAAAGATGTCCAGCATCGGGGCTGGCTAGACATTTCTCTCACAAATGATTCTAGCGTAAGGATCTTTTTGTTAATATACGAGAAGATCGCGCAGGCTCCATTGCTCTCCTGCCATTTTTTTCCAGACTCTTCGTCACGCGTCAAGCTGGGCAAAACACGATTTTTCTTGACTGCCCGCAAAACCACATTTGGGAACACAAAACGCCACGGAAGCCGGCGAGAGAAGCTACGTAGCCTTCACCTTGGCAATTCGCGGAGGTGAAGGTTGTGCACGGAAGGTCGTCAGGGTGGAACGACAGGTGCATGCACGCAGCGCGGGAACCCAACGCAGCAGATGCAAAATGAGGAAGGGCTAACCTATAGCCTCGGGTAGTGCGAGTCGTCGGATCACGTTTCGTGACGCTTAGTCACGGTTACCGAGTTCGTACGGAATGCAGAAGCGCGAGGTACGCATACACTATCCTTCTGGCTAAACCATCGGCTCGTTCGCTCTTAAATTACGCATCGATGTCGCAGTTCGAGATGGATGCATTCATTTGGGCGCCTTTATTCTCTTTTAACTCGCCGTAAATCATAAGTACGCTTCGACCGCCGTCGGTGCCAGACTGAAAGTGTGGGACCCATGGGAACGGAGCAGTGTCACCGTTTGTCGTTAGCGAGAGGAGCAGTAGGCAACTGATGAAACACGACAAGCGACGACGAGCGCCTCCTTGCGTCGTCACAGTGCTAATTAAAGAACTTAAGAAATTTCCCACAAAGGGGGGCACCACGCTAAATTCTACGGCACTAGCTTCGTTGGCGAACCCATACACTTTTCGTCAACATTTGGTACGGACATTCTGCAACGCTTCTACGGTCGCAGTTCCTTTGCTGTAGAAAAGCGTGCTTGTAGAGAAACACGGCTATATTGCTCGTCCTTCATGAGGCGTTAGGCGATATAACGTAAAGCTATTCCAAATCGTTTTTATTGCAATTCTGCAGTCGGCACTCCACAATTGGTAAGACATTTTCGCACCCACCTACCCCCCCCCCCCCGTTCTCCTGTCTATCACGTGACGTCACGGACACTGAGCAAATTCTCCATGTGATATGACCTGCACACACTGATTATAAGAGCACACATTTAGGAGAGTTGGCACAGGTGCACGTTGGAAGGAAACAGCGCAACTATTACGCAGACCGATAAGCACTCTTGTGTGTCTTCCTGTTCTACGGTATGCGTAAAAGTTGCGCTATTTATTTACGCCACCCTGATTATGCATGAATTGACCAAACAAAAGAAAGTAAGTATTTCTGATTCGACGCCTTTCACGACGGCAATATTCACCGCAAAAACGACAGTTTCCTCGTATGGAGCCCCGCCACCACTGACCCTGCGCTTCCGCGCAACGAGACGACCCACGTCGCGGCTCGAGGACTCGAGCCTCGGCGCCCGCCGGCAATCTCAACGTCTCGCCCACCGCGAGAGCGATGCGGGATTGGACGTGGGGGATCGCATGGCCACTTTCAGAGACATCACTCAACGCTACAGATTGAACAGATGCAAATACCCACCACGCACGCCAAACTAAACAAGAAACAGGCGGTTGCCTGGAGGCAATTGCAGACACACACGTATCCGAACCCGGCGACACTTCGCCTCTGCTACCTCGACCTTTATTCATCCGACGAGAGTAAAGCGTGCGGAGCCAGAGCGACGCTGCAGCGCATGCTGTGGGATTGCATCTGTAGCGATCAGCAGGAGTCCCCGACCAACGGGGTAGACATGGCAGTCTCGAACCGCGGGGTGTGATAGGAGCCGGCCCTGCTCAGCGCCGACCTCGCCGATGAACTGGGGGCCGTCCGGCACGCCGAGGAAACCGCCCGTGTCCGTGTCTGGGGTGTTATGGCCCCAGCCCGCCCAAATCGCCGGACATGTTGAATAAAGTGTTCACTCACTGGACGCCTTTTTCGCCATCGCTCTGCTACTGGTTGAAAGATCTCGGTTGTGTCCACTTCCCTTGTCTGTCAGGCGACGTTACAAAACCGCGAAAACTCACCTCGTCAAAGTGACGCGTACGCCTTCAAGATGCCTTATGGTATCTTCGACTGGTCGCCTGTATGCCCCGAAGCAGAGTCGGGTAGATCGGTCGTTTCCCGAGCTCAAAGGTAGAGGACAAGCGCGCAAGCCGAACGTGCGACTCGCTCTCGGAGGAGGAAATTGCTGATCCGAAACCACGTGACTACTGCCAACGTCCGATGTTTCGCCTATCCAAAGCTCCCGGCGCTGCCGGCAAAACCAGCGGACGTGCCGGCGGGACGAACGTTCGTCGAGACGCCAGCATGCAGTGGCCTAGGTTGCCAAGGTTACGGTGGGCCGTCGCCAACAGCAGCGACGCGGCGCTGCGATGACGTTTCAATCTCGATGACTGCTCCGACGACAGGGCTCGGAGCGCTTCAGAGCGCTCCAAGATAGAGGAGAGCAATCGAGAAGAACCAGCCGAACGCAGGGCGCGCGCCCTCTTTCAACCAGCCGAAGACAATGCCGCTCGCCAGAGCGCTCCAGAGTGCTCAGAAACGACCAGCCGAAGATAGCATTAGTATGCTGAACGAAACCGAATTTTTTTCTGAATAGCCGGAGACTGCCCCGTCACAATATGAACAGAAGATAGCTACCCGATGAGCATTCTGGCGCTGGCTACTCGGAGCTGCGGCACAACATTGATTTACTTGCGTATAAAAAAATATCAAGCTATTCTGGCGCATATGCGACATCACTCTGCCAACTCTTCGCTGAGGATCCGTTTCTGCGGCATTTTTAACCTTCCCTTGTACTCCGTCCCGCAGCAACCGCACGCGAAGTAAGGGAAACGGACCAATCGCAGATGCCCGCTCCTACCTCCTCGTCCGGTTATCAACTTTTACGGCACTGACTCGGCGCCGCCGAAATCCTCTCCACTTCTGCATGCTCCTCGCCTCTTGCCAGCCACTTAGATAAAATAAACTGCTCAAAGTAGACAGTTCTAATCGCTTTCAGAGCAAACAAAATAACCTGCTACAAACAAGGAGAGCGTTTGATTGGGCACTTCAAACAACGCTGTGGGTTACCGCCCGATGCTTGCGTTGGTGGTTACGTAAATTACACGTCAAGGGATTTGAATGAAAAAAAAAAGTCACGGTTTCGCCCGAAAAGCGAAGCATTGATTGCGATAGCAAATTAATAGACAGCTATACGAAGTAAAAATAGCAGTTCTATCAGCCGTATAAACTTGCAAACATAGACATACTAACTAAATTAACAAGCATGGTGTCACGCGCGCGCAAGCAAATATGAACGCGTCTCACTTGATGACCGCAGAAACTCGCTGCCGAAACGTTGGAGTGACGAAGCGCGGCAGCAGCAGCGAGCGAATTGACCGTCGTGCTGCGTCTCGCATCAACGCGAACTAAGCCGCGGAAAGACAGCGTGCGGCGGAGTTCGTCCCTGCATGGTGCATCTTTAAGAATTATAACATTTTCCTCAGTTCATCACCCAAGCGGCGTTCTGTTTACTGACCTTCGTGTTCTTTCTTTCATGGCTTTAAGAAATTATAAGATCACTTGTTTAGTTCACAAAATACTCAACACTAACTTTCCCTTACCCAACAACATATTTAACTTCTCACGTGCAAATACCAGGCAAGCAACTAACTTTAACTTAAGCCTTCCTTATTGCAGCAATGTCTACGGTGAACGATTATTAGATTTCTTGGGCGCTATAACTTGGAACACAGTGCCTGTGGAAATAAAAGTGACCAGAAATTTTGATCTTGTATGTAAACGCTTCTTCTTGTCTAGGCAAACGTAATAGCTCTTCCTTAAAAAGAAGTACTTGTTCATGTAAATAATGTTCTTACTCATTAAGCAGATATGTACTTGGTTGACCTGTGTATGTACTTTTGTGTATTGGACCAGCTACTAGTGTAAAGGATTGGGGGTCTCAATCCCACCGCTTGTAACCCGTTGTCAAGATTGAAGTCGGGCATGAATTAGATGGTAGCTGGCCCATGCCGTCGTCCAACTTATCCACGCTGAGGACGTTGTTGAAGGGAAGGACTGCTTCTCATCGAGAACCAGGAATATGGGTTGATTTACAGTATCTACATAAGGACGTTGCAGTTCATCAGTCTAGCATGACTGCGAGAGAAAGTGCACTGAGCAGCCGCACAATAGCGGTTTATAAACACTCGGTCCTCCCTCGATCCCAAGGTGAGGGAAACGTTCGACCAGTCTTCGTAAACAAGTCGCCTCTCTGCGCGAAGAATTACACACACGCACTCGCACACACACTTCTTTGCGCGAGGTTCACGGTCCTCAACCGACGTCAGACGGACTTCGTAGAACTCGGGGCTTACTTCAGGAAAGGCGCCTTTTATTCCCCGAGCTGACCCCTGCAGCGCGCCGCCAGGTGCCCATTGTCTTGCGTCTTGAACGGCGCGCGGGAAGGGCCCCGGGCCCCGGCAGACCGGGTGGGCGGTGGCGGGTTCAGGCACAAAGCTTGCATCGTCGCACTCATCTTGGCTCCAGCGACGGAGAGCCGAGGACGCGCGTATTGTTCTCCACACACAATCGACTTAGTGACGCCGTGGCTAAACGTTTGCGGTGGCGTTCCAGGAAAAGTTGACACCCGCTGTCGCAACTGGCTGGCAAAACTTGCACGTCAGCGGGCCGTTCTTAACACTAGCCACATAGGCTATTGGTCCAACTATTTTGTACGCATTCGTTGAATTGTTTAAATAAAGCTCACTTTTGATTGATTGATTGATTGATTGATTGATTGATTGATTTGAAAATACAGTGGTCCGGGCGGGCGGGCGCGCGCGGACGCCCGGGCCACCGGAAGTAGAAAACTGCCCGGCCCGCCTCCCTACCGTATCCCTGGAGCCTTGCGCTCGACGAAAGACGGCACGCTTTCCTTGCGTGCGCGAGATTGAGCGGCGATCGCCGGCTCACCTAGCATACGGCGCACTGCGACGATTTTAACGCACTTGGACTTTATACGGTACCTCACGGCGACGGCGACGGCATAAATGCTCCTGGAGTGTCCATGTAATTGCCATCGCAATAAAATAGATTGCAATAATTTTACGTTAGAGGGTCCGTGGTCAACAAAATCCTGCTCTCCTGCGTAAGGTGGGTCAAGCGGTATGCTCAGTCAGTAACACAGGGAGGAAGCGTGGTTAGTAGCAAAGATCAACCGACGAGTGCACGTGACGGCACACAGCAAACGCTGTTTGCAGAATTTTGCTCAAATGCTCGGCGGCTAAGGCTTAGAAATTAGCGTTCTCATGGAAAAGGGCAACAGGTAGTAGTGCTGGACTTCCTTAAAGGTCCAACTATGCCCTACCGACGGCGCAATGTAGTAGGAACTATTCCCGCGCACTTTTAGAAAAAGCTCAGCTTTGTGGACTAACAAGAACCATGTGCGCAGGTAGTCCATGGGTGACGTCAGCGGCGGTGCGCATGTGTTCGCCAGAGAATGAACGGAGCAGCCAGCTGCGGAGGCTCCGAACCTGTGGTAGAAAGACGTCTGCACAGCGGGCGCCAGTCCTGTGACCCGGCTACCGTGTGCTCTACCATCTCGGCCTGTCCCTGCGCGCGCCTGGGCCATCATCAGCAGCGGTGCCTAGCTGCCCCATACTGTCCTGTCCTGGCCCTTAGTGGGGCATTACATAAGAGGTGGGGGTGGTGTTTGAGGGGCAGGCATTCAACCGTAACAAACAATGTTTATTTACACAATAAAAATTTCGTCAGGACTAAAACAACTCGCATTAATATAATAACGAAACCGGAAGTTGGTGGAAAACCAACTTTGTAGTTCCTTAGTAGTTTTCTTTCCTGAAAAGAAAAATTTACACGAAAAGCTGTCAACCCGCATGCAAGGGTTAACGCTAACACGCGACGGCCCCGACTTCGTTACACAGTAATATCTCTTAACCGCCAGTAAGAACTCACGCGTGCACAGTTCATGAGATGGTCGCAGGATCGACTCACCAGGAAAAGGAAACAGCGTGCGTGTCATCTTGAAGAGAGCACATGCCGATCGGTTAGCTGTCGCCGTGTCTCCGTGGTCTAGGGCAGCACTCGAGAGCCGCTCTGTTTCTTCAACACCATGATTACACAACAAGCGTGAAAACAAGGAAGCGGCGGCGTATTGTAAACACTCCGGGCTCTTATGCAGGCACCCCGTTCTCGATCTTGGCTCGATCGTGAACGCACGTGGTGAGAGCAAAGATACGCCTGTCCCCGAGAGGTCCACACGAGCTAACACAAGCTGCGACAATGCGACGAGATACCCAGCAGAAATATCTCGCGGATGGGACGTGAGCCAGGAATAGTGCACGCTATGCAACAGACCGAGTCAATCGCACATATATTCAGGTAAGTTCGTCGATGACGACGCACACTCAGACGCGCGCGCGCGCATCGACTCAATTGCGCGCGCGGCAGATGCCGCCGTTGTGACGCGCCTTGAACACCGCGGCTGTGTATGGAGCAATGACGGACCCCTGGATGACGGGCTTCCTGCCGGAGGTGCCGAAACTCCTTTCGGTGGAGATCGAGCTCGGCGGTCTCTCTTCTCCTTTTTTTTTTCTTCTTCTTTTGCTCACCAAGTTGTCGCGTCAGAATAGAGTCAGACGGGCGAAACAATGCGGATGTCGGTGCTCAATTGGGATTAATATCGATCGTCCGGAGTCTGAGCAAGGATGCTTGAGAGCTAGACGTTCTGTCAAGCAGCCCACACGGAGTTGGTGGATGCAGCCGTATTGCGCGTCTGCCACTTCGGGCGCGGCCGGGCCTGCAGCTCTGGCTGTTACCATGCGTCGCAACAGTGTGACGAGGAGTGCCAGATGTGGGGTATTGTAGGAACCGGCTAATTGTCATGGTTGGCTGCGAACGTTGGGGAAATTGCGCAGTGCTGAAGAACCCCCCCCCCTTCTCACCTTCCCCCCTCCGGAGACACTCGGGCCAATAATGAGCGAGCATGCTTTCGAGCAATGGCGCGCGGGGTTTCGTAACCGGTGTCGCCCCGCAGCTATTTTCCGTCCCCTCAGCAGACATAGCAACAGTGCTTTGCAGAACGCTAATTGCTTCCTTTGATGAGAAGCATTGTATACGTTAACGCATGCTGCACCTATCTGAACTAATTATGCGCTAGCGCCGTGCTTAATTTCCAAGCTTAATCGGCAGCTATGACGCTAGAAAATCGGAGGCGCACTGGTGGCACGATAACCGGCAATCCTTACGTGGATAAGCTTGCGATCATATATCTACATCTCCTCCTTTTTTTAGCAATCTCATCATCAACCTCTCGTATGTACACGGCAGGAAGAAGGCCTCTCTCATCGATCTCCAATTGTCCCTGCAAAGCATAAACTGACCCCATCTTATGTCTGCATATTTCCTAATTTCATCATATCGCCTAGTTCTTTGCCATCCTCGACTGTACTTCCTTTCCCTCGGCATCCATTCAGCAAATATAACAGTGCACCGGTCATCTGGCATTACAGGTCAGGCCCACCTCCATTCCTTCATCTTAATCTTATGTGGAACTGAAATATCGGCTACCCCGCATGCTCTCTAAGTCACCACCGCTGTCTTCCTATCTCTTAACGTTACGCCTAGCATTTTCCGTTCAATCGCTCGTTGCGCACTCCTTAACTTCTTTTCAAGCTCCTTTCTTAACCTCCAAGTTTTCGCCCCACTTGTTAGTACCGGTAGAACGGAATGATCGTACACATTTTTTCCCTAGTATAACGGTAAACTGCCGGTCAAAATTTGGCAATGCCTGCCGTATGCACTCCAACTCATTTTCATTCCTCTGTAATTTCTCTTCTCATGATCGGGATCACCTGTGACTTATTGACCTAGATAAACGTACACTTTCACCGGTTCTAGACTGACTGCCGATCCCGAACTTTTGTTGTCTTGCTAGGGTATTGAATATTACCTTAATTTAGTGCATGTTAATCTTAAGATCAGCAGCTGTACTTTGACGACTAAGGTCCTCTATGATTTTGTTGCAAGTCATATCCATCGTTGCTGAACAGGACAATGACATCTGGAGACGGTAGCTTGCTGAGGTGTTCCCCTTCAATCCTTACACTATAGTCCTTCTCTATCTAAGAGCTTGACTATTTCTTCTAAACGTGCAGTGAATATTATTGGAGAAGTATTCAACCTCTTACATAAGGAAGAATTAGGCGGGAAGATCAATGGGGATTTAAATACACAGGCCTACAAACTCGTTCCTGGTTTTACTGAATTTGCGATGCTAGCAAGAACATCACACAGGCAGAGCTCGGGACCCATCCACGGCCCTAGAACTATAGCCACCAATAGGGCTGAAAATTTGCGCACTTTCCAGCAGTGCCCGAACACACAACGTAGTGAACGGCGGAAGCAAACATATATATATATATATATATATATATATATATATATATATATATATATATATATATATATATATATATATATATATATATATATATATATATATATATATATATATGTATATATATATATATATGTGTGTGTGTGTGTGTGTGTGTGTGTGTGTGTGTGTGTGTGTGTGTGTGTGTGTGTGTGTGTGTGTGTGTGTGTGTGTGTGTGTGTGTGTGTGTGTATTCAGCCTTCAGCTCGCCAAATATCGGTCCGCAACCTTCAGGCAACCACGAAGCGTGGGACTTCGTCATTCTTCAAGTCGTCTCTTTTTCTTCGCAGACTTTACTACCAGTGTCGGCGTTGTCGTGGTGACAAATGAAAGCTCGCGCAAGGTTCCTTTATAAGGCTGTCGCTAATGAAATCTTTTTCCAATGACACGGGTGTAGAAGTGTTTCACAGATTCCTTCATGGCGACGTCTTGCCCACTCCGTAGCTACAATGCTGGCAGCCCTCGGTGAAGTTGCCGTACACTTCAACATCATTGCGGGGCTATGTTCTCCGGGGCAAGCAGAGCTAAGCGAGTACTATTTGACAGATGCAGTAGCCGTCGTATCAGCCGTTGGTCGTTAAGGCCAACCACAATTAGCACATGACCGGGGTAGTTGGAGAAGTATGGGAGAGGCCTTTGCCCTGTAGTGGGCATAGCCAGGCTGATGATGATGATGATGTTAAGGCCAAGAGAGGGACGCACTGGTCCATGCATTCTAACCCCTTGTTAGTAAAGACCAGTGGGCCACACATAGCACTGCAAAACACCGCAAGCTTACTGCAGGTGTAACTGCCGGACGCAGCTAGTAATGCAGTCGGTAACCATCCATGACAAGTGTTTGAAGAATGTACAGATTATGCAAGAAAAACATCTTACGAACACGGATGAGTTGAGTTTGGTGGTGAACAGGGCGAGCGAAAACTAAACAAAGAGTAGCATACGTATGAAGTCACCATAGATACCAAAATGATTAATCGAAAGCCCGAATCTGTCGTCTATACGTTATGTATCACCTTCTTTGAGTTACCTAAATTCTTTTGCACGATTAGGGCATAACTACTTGTACAAAGCATATGAGGCATAACAAATCATCAAGCTACGTAACTTGTCACCTGTTCCATTAATTAGCTATAGCAGCTGATTCTCCTGCAACATTTCTGCCAGCCAACTACCATACCAATAAAGCCAAATAAAGCGTTTTAGCAATTAAAGCGTTTTAATGTTGCGGGGCACCTAACAACTTCATTAGACATTTTTAAGTGAGCATCGCATCTGGCCCCATCCGTTCAGGTTTTACGAACATTGCAGGCGCTTCAGGACACTGCGTTGATTTCGCATTTCGGACCAGCGTGTCACAGTACGTCTTCCAGAGACACATGTGACGCGCAGTCAGCCTGGCTGCAAAGAGGCAAATAAGCCAAAACGACGCACCACGACGTTCCGCTCAATCGGTTCTGCAGAGGATCGAAAGCAGCGTCCTGTCTTCCGCTGCCGGCACGAGCGTTGTGCGAATGGGTGGCGTTCCCGCTGAGCGTCTTACATGGAAGGAGCGCGCTGTAAGCGCTCAGTTAAAACTCTCTTTTACTTGGTTTAGGCTGCCGAATATGCGAAGGAAAGAAGTAGTGAAAAGAAGGATAGAATTAACCCACGACCTCGGCAAATCAGGGGTTTGAACTCTAACCTACCACGTCCATTGCCCTGCGTGCTCTTTTAATTGGTTTCGATCACGCTTTTGTAGATAGTGCAATGAGAGAGCTCCTTGTGCCGCTTCTTGTGCCCCATAATTTATGTGGCTCGAGGAAAAAATTCATTTATGAAACAACGCCCTCTCTAAGTTAAACTTCGGTCCCTCTACTCTCTCCCCCTTTTTTCGCCAGTTTGACGCAGCTTAAGGCGCCTCGCTGTCACGGTGGTATGAAGAGTTCAAACTCAGTGGGAGGAGAGAGGGGAGGGGCATAGAGGGGCGTATAGAGGAGAGAGAGAGAGTGGCTGCTTCCTGCGTAAGCGCGACTGCTGCCAGCATCACGCGTAGAGTGGTGGTCCAGCAACGCAACTGGCGCCGACTGGTGCCGCGTGGCTAGGGCCACCGACCCAAACGGGGGAAGAAGGTCCGGGTCGCCCACTCCCGCATCCAGGATGTTCGTTTTGGCATCCGCCGGAACGATGCTGCTTCATAGAGGCCCAGACTTGGATTTTATTCTTTTTTTCTTTTTGTAGTCAATAATCAATAAAGCTTGTTCTCGCGCTCTCTGTCTTTCTCTCCTCCGTGAGTTCTTTCTCTGGCGAATGAACAATTCCTCGTTCGGTGGCCAAAGAACAGTGTGACTGCCGCTGCCGCATCGAGCTATCTTATGGCTGAGTGCGCGACGCGCGTAACACAAAACACGCCAGAATTTACACACACACACACACACACACACACACACACACACACACACACACACACACACACACACACACACACACACACACACACACACACACACACACACACACACAAAAGGCCTTACAGGACACAAATAAAGCGCGGTGCCATGTTTCAAACCTTCTAAAAAATGAAATGAACAATAAAATAAAATAATAAATAAGCACACATAAACGCTCAGAAGACAAAATTTTTTTGGAGGAGTTGAAAAAGCAAAGGTCAGGAACGCCTCCCTTGCGAAGGAAGAACCGAGGGGTCGTGAACTAAAGAAAGTCGCCGTTTTGCTCGAAGGGCGAAGCATCGATTACGATAGCAAATTAGTAGACAGCTATACGAGGCAAGGACAGTAGCCTTAATGGCTGTATAAACTTGTAAACATTCGCTTGCATACTAAATTAACAAGCATTCCAGGCGCTCACAAGCAAACATGAACACATCTGGCTCAATGACCGCGGCAACTCGCTGTCAAAATGCTGGAGTGAACAAACAGGGCAGCAACAGCAGGGAACAGATTGACCTTCGTGCTGCCTCTCGCTTCAACATGAACTAAGTGGCGAGAACACAGCGCGTACGAAGCTATCAGCCCTCGGCACACCTAGTCTGTATACTCATCGCTGATAGCATCAACAGAAGGCCCGCGCGGTCACGCCATATGCAGCAGCTGCCGGAGTAGAACGCCCTCTCCCTCCCCTCCTCCCCGTGCTGTGCACGCGACTGAAGACGGCGCGCTTCGTCCCCACTTTCCTCCCTTGAGCGCGCGAGATTGAGCCGCCACCGTAGGCTCAACCTTGCACGTTTTCACTCGCAGGTAGAGCATACGGTCCTGCGGCGACGGTATTATCGCCCTTAGACTTTACACGGAATATCAGGGCGACGGCGATGACAGAAATACGCCTGGAGTGTCCATGTAATTTATATCGCAATAAAACACGTTGCAAGAAACATGACATTGGGTGGTCATGAAAGCGCCAACTAAGAGAAGTACTAAATCCGTAAGACATTAAAGCACCACATATCTCACGCTATTAGAATATTTTCTAACGCTCCCAGGTTTCTACTAGCAAACATAAATGCCCAAGAAAGTGGATGAGGAAACGGCGCCGCGGTAGTGCAACTGGTAGAGCATCGCACGCGCAATGCGAAGGTTGTGGGATCGTTCGATCCTCACCTGCGGCAAGTTATTTTTAGAGCGCAGCTCTTTGGCGTCCGTTCCTGGGTTTCGCGTCGGCGTTGTCGTCGGCCTCGTAACCAGCTCCGCCCCCCTTTCATCCCCCCAGCGCTAGCAGCGACCGACTGATACCGCTGGATGCCGCTGACGCCGCTAGAGAGTCAAGATAACGTGACTGCATAGAACACCGTCGCCGCCATGCAGAAAGAGGAGGAAAGGGTCCCCCCCCCCCTGGTTCTTAGCGCTGCGGAAGCGAGGGTATCATATTGTTTGTGTCGGCATCGGCGGCGTTGTCCCTGAAACCAACTCCGCAGCTGGGGTTGACTCACTATCGGCGTCAGCGGCATCAGTCAGTCGCTGCTATCTCTTCCCTCCTCCCTTTATCGTGTTGTCCGCTTGCTGCACGCGCTTCTGCCCCCATCGTTTGCCGCTGGGTGTACACGCCGCCCCCCTCCCACCCCTTCCTGCGAGTCTCCGGTTGTCAAAGCGCCGGCTCGAACTTTGAAGTTGGCGAACTGTGCGCCGCAAAGTTGCCCAACGGCTTGCTGGTAGTAGCTGCCTACTTCGCCCCTACCGCACTCACGAAAGACGTCGTGCACTTCCTGCAACTCGCATTAACCGTCCATCGATCCACACCGATGTTAGTAGTGGGGGACTTTAATGTTGACATAAAGACAAACAGCAATTTCCTAACACTTATGCGGGAGAACATCCCGTTCCTCTCGCTCGTAACGCGTCCCACGGCTGTGACAAACTCGCGAGGCACTTGTATAGATCTCGTCTTTGAGAATCAAGCATTGGTGTACCAAGTCGAACATATATCAGTCTATTTCTCCGACCACAAAGCTTCCTTCATGACTGTCAAGAACTGTTAGTGGAGTCTTTGTTAAAGGAATACGTGTGAAAAATAAAAAAAAAATTCTGTGATAGCGCATACATGTGTTGCTCGATTTCTTTGCCTCAATCTATCGAAAAGGTGAAACAGCTTATTTGCTGCGCTCAAATTTCGCATTAGGAAGTAACGTAATCGTCGGTAATTTTTTCATCCACTTTCATTTCCATTAATTTATCGTTTCTTTATTCCATTTATTAAGTGCAAGTAATTTCTCCTATTTTGTCCTTGGTGCCAATGTTTGTTGGCTTCTTGTGATGTATGTATGTACGTATGTACGTACGTATGTATGTATGTATGTATGTATGTATGTATGTATGTATGTATGTATGTATGTATGTATGTATGTATGTATGTATGTATGTATGTATGTATGTATGTATGTATGTATGTATGTATGTATGTATGTATGTATGTATGTATGTATGTATGTATGTATGTATGTTTACTGCTTTTAAGCTATCCCGTCCCTTCCCTACCTTTATCACCTGAAGGGCTACCCAAAATTCACAGGCGTACACTACTTCCCATTTTAAAGAAAAGTAAAAGAGAAACCGATATGTATCCCCCTACACCAAAGGGTTAAATAAGTGCAATCAAAGGAGCAACACGTGACCATATTTATAACTGTTCAGTAAAGCCCCCTCGAGAGCCTTCGAGACATTGGAAGTAAGTACATAAATAAACAAATTGTGAGCACCAAGGATGAACTTCATTGTTTTCACATGCACACAATCATAATTGTCCTCTTTCCTTTTCATGTTTACGTTTAGTCAAACGTGCATTTTCAAAATATGGCGTTCAGTCGGCCTACGTCTCAGTACATAAAGAAAAACTGATTTATGTATTTTGCTTCCTTTATGTAAATATGTTTTGTTACAAACTATTTGCAACGAACGAAACCCTTAATTCACACAAGTTCCATAGTATGTTTTCCAGCAATACTGAAGAAAAGTTTTATTAGGCAACGTGTGGTTGGCCAGAGCCACTTCGCAGATTCTGTAAGATGGATGCATACCGGTATTACGATGTTATGAATTTCACCTCATTAGGAAGCACAAGGACGAGGATTATTACTAGTGAAGAATAGAATTTTGAATGCGAACATGAATAAAACAGCTCGTTGCTGGCACAAATATTTCTGATGTCAGCAACCGACTACCGCAGCACTTAGATTGCTCATCTGTGCCTTTACTTCATGTCCGAATGTCTTCTCCTTGGAATATCAAGACGACCTCCAGAGATTAAGAAGCAGGAAAGGAGACGTGGAAAAGGCGGGGGGTTACAAATAAACAAGTCACCTAGCACGTATTTCACGCTGCTACCAAACCAAATTGTCACATCTAACCTACGTATCGTTCTTTGTGCAAGCTTCGTATACTGTATTATTTTGCAGCGTTAGGGTTAATAAGTGTCTCATGTATATAGAAAGATGGAAATGGGTGTGTGGAGGGATGCGCAAGCCTCAATCTCTTCATTGTGACTTCAGATAGACGGCTCTAAGGTAATCTGTCTTCCCATTTGTCTGCAGCAATTGAAAAAAAAAAGATACCGAAGACACTTAAGCACTTCTCATGTGTTGTGAATGCGAAAGCCCTAATGCCCAATTGAACGCTGCTGAGCGGTCCTTCGAGTTTTACACTGCGAGTAATGCACCATGGCGCTGCGCGCTGCCCGAGCCAGCAAGCAGCAGCAGCGGCCTGCTGTGCCAACGCCGCATGCCACCGACGTCCTGCTCAACGAGAGACCGAGGAAGCAGCAGCGGCCAGCAAGGCCGGCAGGTGATCGCGGTACGTGCTGCCCGAGCCAGCAAGCTGCAGCAGCCTGCTGGGCTGGCCCGGGTACCGCGCGCCGGCTTCCATTTGAGTGAGGGTGACATGACGTCGCGGCGATGCCCTTTCCTCTCACGCAACACCTGGCGCGCTAAGGCAGCACAGGGTGTGCCCTTTCTCCCGCTCTGCTCCATCGAGGCGCACGTGTGACGTGGCGTCGCAGACAACGTGGTTTTCGTGACGTGGCGCCTCAGGTAATGAGACTTTAGACGCCGTTTCGCTGCTGCAGAGTGCATACGCCGGCTTCTTCGCTCAGTGGACTATTTGGCGCTTTGGCATCAAAAAACATTTATCTGCCTTAGATGTGCGCGTTTTGACAATGGAGACGACAATATCGGCAAGGGTGAGGCGCGTCTATTTCTGGCAATGTCACAGAGCTATCCGCATAGCATGTTTTTTCTTCTTCCATTATGAAACAGCCAGCGAGTTCCCAGATCACCTCGACTGGTTCGAGAAAAGCCTTGTCGCTCCTGAAGATAGCGCATACGCTACCAGCGTACTGACGACGTTGTGGGCTGCTATAGCTGCCCAATATAACTCTTACAACGCCTCCCAATACTTGGCTCAAACGTAGGTCAGCCATTGTGGCTACCGTCGCATGGTACCCACAGTGTATCTTGTGTGTACCGGCAAGAAGTAGCAATACGGACCTATGGGCGCTGCTTGATCCAACGTGCAAATTCCGCATGCTGTATGGTAATATTGTTACGAAGCACTGCCGGAGACGAAGCTGAGGACAGTACAGAAGATGACGACGATCTCTGATGTCGCGTGGACTGGCTTCCATCTTGCATGCCTTATACGCCTGTGGGCACGTTGTAAATATATTTTAAACCTTTCTTCTCCCCGCAACAATATGATTATGGCGACCATGTCTACTTTCCCGGTATTCGTCCTAATGTCTCAAACACAAAGTATTCGAAATTCAATAATCAGCGGTAATGCCCTCCATTTCTCCTCCATTTCTGCCAACTAGATTTCATGCAAGATGTCCCGCGTAAAGCGAAATTTGGCTACAGCAGCACGACACTACGAGTTCTACATTATATTCAGCAAATTCAATATTCAGCAAATTCACTGATTCATTCCGAGGTTGCCAAGGAGTGGTGTGTGCAGTAATTTGTACTATCAGAGACGAAGACGAAACCGTGTGTGATGCGTTAAAGAAAGTAGTGTTCGCCTCCACCTCTATAGGTTCTCAAGAAGAAGCAATAAAGGAGCCTTGAATTGGAAGATATTTTAATGGGTATCACTTGTAAAAGTGTTCGCAACGACTTTTGCCACTTCATTCAATAAACTGTTACGAGATCACGGCGAATCAATCACAGTCGAACACCGTAACTTGAATTGTAACGATCGCCGACGTAACGTTCCTTACGAATTAAGCGTGCGTAAAGCTCAGTGGTAGGGCGCGGCGGAACTTACGTGGTTACCTCCTGCCAAATCTGCATCAGATTGAAAAAGTTGCATCACATTGAAAAATCCTTAAGGCTAACTAGACTCGTCACTCCATCGAACACATCATGCGGAGGCTGTGCGACCGGCTCGCACCGGCAACATGCCGTTTCGTCTTCCACTTTCTCCTCCCTTTGCGTTAACGAAAATTGAGGTATACATTCAGAACTCGGCTGCAGTCTAATGTGATAATCATATTGTCCATGTGTCTTCTTCATGGTTACATTATCTTTGTATATCAGGTGTAATGGATATATATATACGCGGTACTTGCGAAAATAAAACCTCTTTGAAAGTTCAGTGCCTTGTCTGCATCACTTCCTCTTCTAGTTTCTCGTCAATTCGCGCTGAAAAACGTTCTACATGACCCAAAGCCAACTAGCCCAAAAAGAAGTCATTACGTGTGTCGACTATAATGTAACATGATTACGTCACTTACATCAAAACCGTGCTTCACAGGCAATGCGCTTGTTGAAATTGTGAGGTTTAACGTACGCAAGCTGCACAGAGGGCTATTCGGATTCATTCTGAGCACATCGTGTTTTTGGCCACTTCAATGCAAAAGCGGGGAAAAATCCGGCTGGCGAACAAGCAGCTGGCAACTACGGCATGGATTCTAGGAACATTCGAGGAGAGATGTTGGTAGAAATCGCGGAGAGCTTAGTTGCGAGTAATGGACACCTTCTTCAGGAAGCGTTGGAACAAAAAATGGACCTCAAGAAGCCCTAATGGTGAAACAAGGAATGAAATTGATTTCATAATTTCTGCCGATCCCAGCATTGTGCAGGATGTAGAAGTGTTAGGTAGGGTAAAGTGCAGTGATAATAGGTTAGTGAGGGCTAGTATTCGCCTCAGTTTGAAGAGAGAGAGAGAGTAAAATTGGTCAAGAAGAAACAGGCCAACCTATATATAGACTCAGTTAAGGTAAATGCAGACTAATTCAGGTTGGCGTTTACAAACAAATATGCAGCCTTAGAACAGGAGAGATGAAGATGACATAGAGGCAATGCATGAAACCGTAACTAAGCTGGCTTCAGAAGCAGCAACTGAAGTGGGAGCTAGGTAAGGCACCAAGGCAACCAGTAGGTAAGCCCTCCCAAGTAACAAAGGACTTAATAAAAAAAAATGGCTGTGGCTTAGCTAAGGTTAAGCCCAGGATGCGAAGCATACTAGCCTTTATTTTAGTTGTTGAACCACTGTTTAGCCTGGTGAACTGCTGTTGCTTGGCTATATTTGGTTCGGCTAGACGAAGAAACAACTCATGCGTTACTCTGCTTCGCCTTCAAGAGTGGAACGCGAGAGCGTTCCCGTCGACCCGCCAAGGGGTGTAAGACAATGGGCTACGGCGCAGCGACTACGCGCCCCGCATTGGACGCGGTGAGCGTCGAGCAACGCCGCGTTCGGCGCGGCAACGAAATGTGCGCCTGAGCAAGCGACGCACGCCTGAGCCTTGGAAACAGCTCGTTTCTAAGGCAACACCGCATTCACTAGAGGCGCCTTTGTACCGCTTTGAAGCTTCGTACTCGTGGCCCAGTGGTAGCTTCTCCGTCTCACACTCCGGAGACCCTGGTTCGATTCCCACCCAGCCCATCTTGCAAGAGTTGAGCCAAAGCCATCTAGAAACAAGCGCAGCTGCTTATATACCGCCGCGACGCCGCGAGCGACGGCGCGAGTTGGAGCCCCGTTTCTCCTCTGTCGTGACGTCACGATGTCACGTGGTATGGCATGGGGTCAAAGGTAATTGAAGGCGACACCGCCGCGCCTGAGGAGCTGGGTTGAGCTCTCGTAATATGCTTCGCATAAAACGACGAAAAATGAAAGTGTCCAACTCAAGAGATCAGATGAAACTCGCGGAACTGTCAAAACTAAGAAAATAAGAGGTATTCGAATACCCAAAGCAGCCACGTATACCGCCATTCAAAGTAGTAATGAACAGGTTACAGAGGTTGCTTCTATAATTAGCGATGAAGTTAAAAGGGCCTTGCAAGGCATGAAACGGGGAAAAGCGGCAGGAGAAGATGGACTACCAGTCGTTTTAATCAAAGATGGTGGAGACATAATGCTTGAAAAACTAGCGGCCCTTTATACGAACTGTCTATCGACTTCGGTACCCGTATGTCTCATTGATTAATAGCAGCGTCATCTGTTTCAGAGCTATTGTTGGGTGATCGGCCTTCTTGACATCCGGAGTACTCAGGCGCACCTGAGGCCGTTGGAGACACCACAAGGATAATCAAGGACTTGCCGCTGGTAGGTATCCTAATGGAAGACAATCTGTATGGGTAATTATAACCTCATAAAACGTTGCAAGGGGTCTCTGCGATGGCAAGAACGCCAAGTGATGATCAGGGATGCGGGAAAGATGACAGATATGCGTCCTGAGACAATGCACAGCAACGCACGTTTGCATGAAATGATCTTTGGCTAGCACGATTGTTGCAGCCGTTCATGCACAGCGAGGAAGTCCTAAACACGTGCGAAACGCTTGGCCCTGTAAGCTCTCCAATGAGCGAATATTTCACTTGCACGTACTGGACAACACTGGAAGGCTGTAGTGTAAATAGCCCAGGAACAGAGCTTTGTACAACTAAAGCATGGAGTGTACAGATGTGCCCCATATGTTTTCCCGCACCTGAATCTCAGTATCTGAGCAATAGTTCGGTCTCACCTACCAGCTCTTCAGGTGCCGTTGTCATTCCGGTTATGAAAACCACAGTCAGATTCAAACTGTCCTACATGACATCAACAGCGGCAGATCTTGCTTTCCTGCGCACTGCTGTCAAATATCTCCTGCAAGAGACACCTCAGAAATGGGTCATTCTTGTGTGACTCTAAGGCAGCACTTTAGAGTCTACATTTTGACCTTTATCATAGGACTCACGAGCAGCTGACATATGAAATAAGAGAAGATCACTATCAAGCTATCGCTAAAGGGCATGAAATTATATTCCAGTGGCTACCTGGACATACCGGCATTGCTGGTAATGACCTCGCCGATGAAGCCGCCCGGTCTGCCCATCTGGATGCCCGACAAGTTCCAATCCCCCTTATCAAGAACAGATGCTGCAAGAAAGCTTCATATTCTAGCTGAAGCTATGACACACAAATACTGGTCTTCTCCCAACCTCCCGAAGCGTCATCTTCATAGGCTGGATCCATCCTTAAAGCTACAAGTGCCATAAAAAATATCCCGCTCTGAGGCGACAGTGTTGTACCGCCTCTGGCTCGGGGTGGCACTTACGAAGGCCTATTCGTTCTGCATTGGAATCGGAGATACGCCCATGTGCGACTCTTGCGGAACAACAGAAACGATTGAACACATCCTATGCACCTGTCCCCAATACGACGTCGAGCGCAAAGTTCTTCGGACAGCACTGAACCAGCTGAACCCTAGACCATTTCCAGTAGTGAAGATCCTTGGACCATGGACGTACGCTTCGAAGGCACAGAAAGGCACGAAAGCGCTCCTGATATACCTCAAGTCCACAGGTCATATGAATCAGCGACCTCGTGCTCAGCAAGAGAACGTTACAATGACTGAGGCAAGGTGGCGGGTGTTTTGCCGCTGTACTCGACGCCATGCATTGATTCATATTTTTCTGCGATCGAAGGGTCATAAGATCGTCATAATTCTTTTTCATATTAAGCGGCTACCAGATTCGCAGTACGCATAAGTTTCCTTGCCGCGAGCGTGGTTGCGTGATTAAGAGCGCATACTGCATGCGCAGGCCTGCCGTCGGCCCGAAAAGTCCTGCGACGGTAGGAACTCATGAAAGTCATGGAGTTCGTCGGAATGTTAGAGCCAAAAGCAAGCCGATACTGTGGGATGGAGTTCACAAAGCTGCGCTACAGATTTTGCAGGGTGTGCTACGACGACGTGTGGCGCCAGCACGAAACGAATACAAAATGGGGCGTACTTACTCTATTGAAAGCTTCTTGGAAAAGAGGCGATGGATGACTTCCTTTGGCACCATTGTTGACATGCTGACCAACGGCACCCGACTTCAATAAACGTGTATATCGCCCACCAGAACAGCTTGGCGCAGGGCAGATAAATCCGGATGCCGAATCGTGCTGCACGTCACACAAGTTGCCAGCTGCTCGCTAATGCACGTCACCGATTGAGCAGAAAAATCACAAATCCGGAGCTGCTCAAGGAACTGTTGATATCAACCACTTTGCACACAGCTGTTGTCACAAATCGGGATAAACAAAGCCGATGCTCGATGTAAATCAATGCCAAGAAAAAAAAAGACGGCGCACGATTAAACAGCACAATTAAAAATTGCAGCACTCCACGCGAAGGCACGGTTCATTCAACCAGGAAACGTGGCTGGCCTTGGATCGCAGTGGCTGTTCTTGCAGAAGTTGACTCGCTATCACACTGCGTCGAAGAACTTTCACTGAGCACACCAGTGTCGCCAAAACTTCGGGCAGCTTAAAGGCGAAGTGCGAGGGTTCGACAACGTGATGCGGAGCAGTCACTGACACAACCTCTCTTCAGCAGACCGATGAGTGATACGTCGCTGATGAGGTCGACTAAGGCCTACTTGCAAACAGTGCGTAAGGCGATTACACGCTAGGCTCAGATTCGAAGAACTGCTTGGAAGACCAGGTCGGAGGCGCGTGCCCCAAAATTTCGCTGCTTAGGCTTCTCTCTGTTCTCGACGTGGCCAGTCAGACAACGGCCAGAAGGAGGAAGAGCCGGAGAGAATTGGGAGGGAGGAAGGGGCGGAACTCGGTTCGTCTATATTGCTGGGCGCTCTCTCGCCGTCTGCTTGCTGGAAGGGGGCAGCGTTCCGGATCGGCGTAGGGGCGCACAGTAAACGAGCCCCGATTGCCGCTGTAAATTGGAGACGTCGCGCTTTTCCTTTCGCTGGCAGCAGCAGTGGCGGCAGCAGCAATATACAGCTGAGCCAGCAGCAGCAGCGGCGTCGGCGGCCGATAGCGCACCACCGGGTTCTTGTCTTTTGCCGGGACGTCGTCGCCGGCTTGGAACGAACTAGACTGCACTCTGCCCGCCGACGTCTCCGTGGATCGGGGATCCGATGCGGCAGAGTCCGATCTCTTCTGGCTGGCTGTAGTGGCGAAGGGTATCAGGAGGCAGAGAGAGAAGAAAGAGAGAGAGAAAGAAAAGAAGAGAGACCTATCCTTCTGGGGTTTCTCTAGTTTCCTTCCTAGAACAACCCCCGTGGCTCTCCGCTTCTCCAGCTACCTTCTCGCAAAAGCCTTTCTCAGTTTCTCGTGTTTTCTTAATTCTTTCATTTTAACGCAGTTTTTTTTCTTCTTTTTTTATCCCCACCCTTCACGTACGTTCTCGTGTGCCACGCGCTCAAGTATCCTATTCCGGCTTCGTCGACTGCATCACTGTAGTATACGCATCTGATCACGTGTCCTTTCTTTCTCTCCCGCTTGCTTTCGTTTCTGCGTTTTTTCCCCCCGCCTGAATCTCGGGTTGCTTTCTTTTATTACCATCTTTTTCTTCCAGTTGCGTGTATCCGTCAGGCAGCCGAGATGGAAGGGGGCGAGAGAGATGCTTCCAGAAGATCTCGACGACGAGTGCCCGTCGACGCTCTCCTCACTCCCGCAGCCTTTCCCTCGTGATGTGACACGCATGAGCGGGCTGTGCATATGATCAGCGCCCGCGGCTTTTTCCCCTCCCGCGCAATGTGGGGCAGCACATCTTCCGAGATTCACTCGTGCGACTCAACATGCAGGTCCGTTCGTTTCTGCTTAATGCGCGCGCTGCGCGCGTGTAGTGGTACACACCTTTCGCATTCGCGGAATGTTTCACTTCGTAGACACGACATGACGTGTATGAAACAGGTGTGGAGGTTTAGTGCGAGACCGCACTGTGCGATGCCATCATATATTACGCACGCGGTGAGTCCCGGCAGGCCCGAGCGAGGCACGGGCGTTGACACTGGCCGCGGAGTGCAAGTGGTTTGCCTTCACAAGAAACACCGAAGAAGCCCAGGAAGCAAACAGAGAGTGCCACTATACCTGTCACGTGCGACGCCACACACGCCGTGACATCTACTTTGGTATGCGTTGTTTTGCTGTAAGCACCCGCAGCACGTGCTACAGTATGGTTTTCACGCACTCCGTTTCCGAGACACCTGACCCTGGCCGGTCTTTTGGGCCCACAAAGCTCGCAAATATGCAGGCACCGCAAGAATCTTGGAAGCGATTCAAAGGCTTAGCACGTGGCTGCCGTTCTGTCTTGAGATAGCGTGAAGCAAGCACCGAAATAATTCTCAAATGTTAACGCTTGCAGCGAAGAGAAAGAGTGCGGCGATGACTGACGGTTAGCGGCGGAAGGGTGCTCGAAAATTCGTACAGAAGAGGACAGGAAATGTCCCAGCCAGGCGGGTCCCACCGAAAGCCTTCATTCCTCTTGTGTAGTGGCATCCACATCGCCATTAAGGAGAACGGGTAAGAAGGAAAAACACTAGAAGATAGCGTCATGTGACAATTTTTAAGCCTAGTAAAAAAAATTAATGGAACGGATCACGGAAAATAGCGCCTCACCACATCATAGGCAAGCAGCGTACCGTACACATCCCATACAAACAGCCCCCCCCCCAAAAAAAAGAGACCCTTCCTCCCCAACACCCACCCACCCACCCATCTACACACACACAGACACACACACACACACACACACACACACACACACACACACACACACACACGCACACACCCCCCCCCCCACACACACACACACACAGACACACACACACACCTTTTCTTTCTTTTTTCTTAGCACAAGCGATTGTTTGAAAGGGGGAGTTTTTTTTTTGGGGGGGGGGGGAGGGTGAGTGAGTGCTTGTATGTGAGAGTGTGTTTTTGCGCTCTTAGGCTGGAAGATGAATTACCCAACATGTGCAGCTACAACTTCTAGGCAGAGTGATGTGGAGTGTGGGTCACGACAGCGATCCTGACGGGGGCGTCACGAACTTTCGTTCGTGCACCAGCAAGTCATCGCAAACCAAACAATGTCCTATAAGGTCCGGCAAACAAGAGGTCGCCCATTACCCACGAGTCAATATGCAGCTAGCTGGGTCCCGAAGGAAAGGAAAGGCGGCGTCAGAATATGCCCGCTTGTCGAGGCTATAGCTCTCTGACGTCTTGCACCTCCTATAGTCTTTTTCGTCTTCCTCAATGGGAAACAAACTGGTACTGTGTACTTCCTCTCGTCCTTCGTCCGGGTTGCGCTGCCCACCCATAGGAACATGTGCAAAGTGGTGATTAGTTTATTCATGGATGATTCCACCCTGTGGGTAGGCGCCACAAACATTCAGGACAGAAGGCCAAACTGTTTGGCTGCTTGACGTTGAATAGCTGTTGATGGGAATTAGTGCTAAATAAGTAAGCACACAAAGCGCTTGTTTCGTCCCATATTCTGGCACGTGCGTCTTACTTTGCGCTAATAACCCTCACCATTAATTCGGAACCACAACAACAGTACCGGACGCTGTGACACAGGGAACGCAAGGTGAGAGGAATGATGTCATCAGACCACGTCTTGACACCTTGATTACGATAAGAGCCCGGGGTTTAGGTTAGGTCAAATGAGGTCGGTTTATAATAGTGCGACTGTAAATTTCGAACATCGTCTGCAACGTTCGGTAATTTCAGTATCGTTTCTTGCGCGCGATTCTTGTGTCGGGCCTTTTCCTTTCTCTTTCATTTTTTTCCCTACCGGTTGCTGAATCCCCCAGTTTAGGATAGCAATCCGGACGTCCGTTTGGTTCCCCACCTTCCTTTACATTTCGTATATGGCCTGCTTTTTCTCCGCATTACGCAATTAACGGCCTTTTACTGAGCGCAGAACCAGCTCTTTCGACGGAAAATGCCATTTGATGTGTGAATGATGTCGAGCATGTCGCGCCCCAAAGCTATTGTCACTCTGGCACCGTTAAGACGCCTGTCTATTATGTTTCGTTTCTTTTCTTGTCAAATGCTCTCACAGCAGTCCAAGACCATCACATCAGTGAAAGAGCCGCTCTCTTACCCGTAGACCAGCGCAAATCGACGCAAGAAAAGAAGACGCACGACTCGGCTTCGCACACACAGGTCACGACTTCATCGTTTGCGCAACGGCGACTTCGTGACGCGCTAACCACATCCCGTTCGCTCTGTTTCGCCATTGCAAACTGTCGAGTCACGCATCGCCGAGGCGTTTTGCTCCCACTTTCACGGAAGGACGCCGGTGCGGAAAAAGCTCCCGTTCGCAGATCGATTTGTTTTCGGCTGCGCTACTGCGCCGGGAGTTTCTGGCTTCCTGCAGACTTTAAATTTCCGGGGTTTCACGTGTGAAAACCACGATCTGTGCCTGTATTCTGAAACGTTCTGGTTGCGAATCACGCCGTAATGGGGGAATCTGGATTAACTTTGACCCCCTGGTGTGTCTTTCACGTGCACCTAAACCTAAGTACATGTGCGAGCGTTATTGCATTCCCTTCCCCCAGTGTAGGGTAGCAAACCGGACGCTCGTCTGGTTGACTTCCTGGCCTTTCCTCTCTTTGCTATCTCTCTCTCTCTCTTCCTCAGTGTCCCGAGTTGCCCACGTGCTTCGTGTATGGAGGGGGGGGGGGGGGGTACACTACCCTACGCGTCCCGGGGGGGGGGGGGGGGCAACCGGTTGTGTTTTATGAGGGGTCAAAGGAGCCGCGTGGCGTCGGGTGACGAGTCACGGTGCGCGCCAGGGAGGCGCGGTGCGGACTCGGAAAGCGGATTCGGAGAACTCCGTCGCGTGCGCACTGAGTTGGCATTACGCCGACGGCCATAACAGGTTCACGCAGACAATCCTGTAGTGGGACTGCTGTACGTGGTGTTGTAGCGGCGGCTCCCGAGTCCCTCGATGGCTGGAGACGGCGCCGAGGTTTAGAGTGACCTAGCAATATTGGCCACGCGGTGCACGTGCGGAGCGGTGGTCTGCACCCCCTACGCGTCCGGGCGGCAACCGTCGGGCTTTGTTGTTGAGTGCCGAGGAAAGCCCGCGTGGTGTCGAATGACGACTTGCAGTGCGCGCCGTAGAGATGCAGTACGCACGCGAAGAGCGCATTCGGAGGCAGTCGTTCTTGTAGACACTAAGTTCGGATGCCACGAACGGTCATAATTCTCCCACGCGGACAAACCTTGAGTGGGGCTGCCGTACAACGTGCTGGGGCTCCTGCTTCCGACGGTAAAGACGCCAGCGAAGATTGAGATGGCTTGGCAATATATTGTGCGGGCCTGGCGTGTTTTACTGAGGCCGTCACTGACTATGCGAAAATCGGAGAGGGGAACGGAGTTGGTAATAGAGAGAAGGAAAACGGTTCTGTTTTCCAATACGTTTACTTTTAAGAGAAAGCCCATTCCTTTGTGTTGCGGCTTAAGAAACTTTTAACTCTCACTGGCAACTGCACCTGTGGGACGGGCCAACGGCCCTACTGGCCTTTTTCTTTATATGTTTGAGCTATAATAACCGAGGCGATATGGTGTCTTCTTGAAACTGTAAAAGCGCACAAAGACAATAAACGAAGAGTGTGGACAGGACTAAGCGCTTCGCCCTGTCTACTCTCTTCGTTTCTTGTCTTTGTGCGTTTTTACAGTTTCAAGATGCAAGTAAACCAACTAGCCCGGTTATCCATTCTGTTACAGGATATGCTGTCCCTTAGACTGGGCTGAAATGAGGAGGATGAAAAGAAAGGAAGGAAAGGTAGGGAGATCAACCAGACGCACGTCCGGTTTGCTACCCTACTCATGGAAAGGGGTTTAAGGGAAGTAAAGAAAGGAGAGGGAGGGAAGAAGGCACTGTCGGTGTGAGTACATGCGGATGTCCATAACTTCACGCCTATAATCGGTCACTGAGGCCAGTAGCTTTCATGAAATGTAGCAGTGCCCGCGTCGGCTTGTAAGCCTGTGACGCACGGAGCCATGGTCCGAGAATCTCTGAAAATGGTCTGTTATGTAATCGGTTTAATTCACCCTCTGAAGAACGTCGCGTTCGTTGTCATAGAGATCACAAAAACACAACACGTGCCCAATCGTCTCTTCACAGTTGCACGAGCCACAGATTGGTGTGTCGGGCATTCTAATAAGGAACGAGTAGGCTTTCGTAAAAGCCTTCCCTAAACAGAGGTGGCACAGTAAAGTTGCATCACGGCGAGAGAAGTTTGATGAAATCTGCAGCTTCAATGTAGGATGCAACCGGTGAAGACGGCAGTTGGAGAAAACGGGATGTTCCCCAAGGCTTCAGTCTTGGTTTGAGCAAGTGAACGAAGACCCCTCGTAGCATCTGTCTTTGATAAGAGTATAGGAAGTCTCAGGGTTTCTTTATGGGCTGACCGGCCGGCATCGGTTGAAATGAGGGTTGCTGATAGATCAGCGAGGCTCCTTAGCATGCACGAAAAGATAAGACTCGGCTCTAACGTTCATTGGGACAGTCGAAGAGTGAGACTCTGTTTCTCAGTTGTTCAAGTTGTAATTCATTTGTTTTACCTGCCATAGTATGTAGAAAAGTTGACCTATAAATATTTCTTGTCCATCTGGCCTTCATCGCTTCCTGTATGCGTTTGATCAACACTGCCGATCATCATTCGAGAAACCTTACGTTCCAACGGGAAAGCAAGAAAAACAACCAACAAACAAAACTTTACTCGTGTACTTGCGTAACATGGTCTAATGCAAGTGACCTGTCTGAGCTGAAGCCGGCGACATCATAGTAGCGAACAGTTCCAAATTTATCAAAATAAATCACTCATTCATGCTCCAATGTTGCCCCGAACTCAACAACCAAACCCTGGCCGTCCAGAGTGCCCGCGATCGGGCCGTCAAGCTCGGCTTGGCGGTCCCTACGTGGGACTAGCCGGGTGGCGCGGGGTCTCCCCTGCGTCTTCTCTGGACCAAAATAAAGTTACTTCACTCACTCACTCACTCATTCATGCGGGCAGAAGTGTACGTACACGGAGCAAAACTTAAAAAGAAACGTTGCTAGTTGCGCTTCTGGGAGAGCAACGAGCAGTGAGTAGTATAAGGCATAAACGCAAAATTTTCATGAAATTAAAGTTGTCATCCTTCTTACAAAAAAAGGAGAAAGGCAATTGGTAAAGAAGCGCAGGGCTATTCGCGTATAGATAAAGTTTGCGTACAAGATTATAAATATTGACAAATATAAATGTTTAGACGATGTAATTGTTCTTGGGCACTTGTAAATGAGGTCTCTCTTGAGTTTTGCATGCCAAGCACAGCACTCGCGTATGCTCGGACACAAGAGTCACAGAAACGGAAAACTACAGGGAAACAAGTAAAAATGATTATCCACTTTTCAAATGAACAAGAACAACAGTGCGAGCAATAAGAAGAACAAGGAGATGAAAGGAATCGTTATTTTTAGTGGCATATAAACTTAAGCATCCATGATCTCGCACGCTGCCTAGAATGAAAGCAAACGCACTTGTACGTATCGCCGTTAGATGCGTAGGATTCAATACACGCCGCTTGACTAAAGTTCCGATCGACACCGACTCCAACGTGCGCGCTGAGTCTGCATTTTTTTCCTTCTTTTTTAGGAAAGGCGTCCTAATTACGATGGTCTCCATTGCTTGAGTGTAGGGGGTGATGTTTCGCTATGGCAAGAAGCGGTGGTGCGACGACAAACTAAGCAGTACGGATGGATCAGACGTGCACAAAGTCGAGCAGGCGTCCACGGAAGTTTCCAGCAGCGGAACGCAAGAAATGGCTGATATTTTTGGCCGCCAAACGCGGCATCCGAGAACTACAAGTTGCAGGGCCTATATAGGTAAAGGGCAGACGGCACTGCACGCTTCCAGGCATCGAGGAGGCTAAGCTTTTTTCGTGGACTTTGCGTCCTGGGACCTCTGAGGCCACGTGCACGTACACTGTTACAGATGGCAACCTTTGTTATAAGTGGGCATCGGGAGCTTTCCGAAGCGACTACAAATGAAAAACGAGAAATTGTTGAACTTCGCTATAGGCACCTTTATTCGATAGACGAAAAAGGGAGCCCAAAATTTTGGAGGCTCCTGCGGCACACATATACTTGGAAGCGATATAACGAGAATGCGTAAATGTTCATCCTACTATCACGAGAGAGCAAGGGTATATCACCTCTTAGAATGACGGAGGTATTTGCAAAGGAAGCTCTGGCATTACACCAACACCTGCTGTGGATTCGAGACTTCGCCGGCGCCTTGCGGAAAGCGCCTGCGATGTCTCCCTTATCTGTACGACCAGCTGCACGACCTCCTGAAATCGTGAAAAAATAAGTTCTAAGTTCCGCCTCAGTCGTCGATTGCGGGCCGCTGGCTGCGACAGCGCGGCTTTGAGTGGCACGGCCTTTGATATGGCCTCGAAATAGAATGAAAAACCTGCCGCGTTTGAGTGGGAGTGCGTGTGGGCCCAGACGCGAGCACTATTTTGGTGACGCACCCGGAAGGAGACGTCGGTGCCCACGAAGAAAAGGCGCAGTCAGCGTACTGACGCCCCCTCAGGATATATTTGGCCCCTTGCACCTTTGTGCGCATGCATCTATACGCAAGTAATTATATGCAGCTATTCGTTTCGCATCTTTCTTTTCTGTTAAAAAGTTATGGGATTTTACGTGCCAAAACCACTATTTCATTATTAGGCACGCCGTAATGGGGAACTCCGGAAATTTGGACGACCTGGGGTTCTTTAACGTGCACACAAATCTATGTATACGGGTGTTTTCGCATCTAGACCCCATCGAAATGCGGCCGCTGTGGCCGTGATTCGATCCCGCGACCTCCATGCTTAGCAGCCCAACACCATATATAGCCACTACGCAACCACGGCCGGTTCTTTCCTTTTTTCAACGCGCGCCAGTTGTTACAGACCTACAAAAACCACCTGATCTCCGTTTGCCCACCAAGCCCATCGCCAGAGGGGTGTACACTCAGTGCAGCGGAAGCGGAATCCATGTTTCTTTGAGATTGCGCTTTGTTACCGCTCGCTCGCTCACTCCACAGAGAACCTAGATGCTGGCGGAGAGAAGATGAGGAGATGAGCAAGAGAGGGAAAGACAGGGAGGTTAGCCGGCCTGACCGAATGGATAACGTGGAGGTTTCCCTAACCTGTCATCGACTGGCTGCTCGTCCCGGTCGTACAATGGAGGTTTCTTCATCAATGGAGAGTTACGACACGGACGACGCTGACACACACATTCCCAGATGGCGCACGTTGCGCAGTTCGCGAACCCTTATCTAACCGTTCTGCCTAGGTATTCGTCTATGCCTTGCTGCTACCAATATATGCAAATTACTTTGTCGAAGTATTTGTGTGCAATCAGTGCACTGGCGCCGGCTTGCTGTTGCGCCCCCCGGGGCATGGCGCCTGACACAAGGACTTGTGCCGTCAGCGGCTTCTTTGTTAGAGTCATCTGGTATAAACACGAACGCACACGTAAGGCGGTGCGCTACTTCAGTGGTTTTCCGAAACAACAGTTGAATATGTCTATATATACATGAAGCACAATAGCGCCACCATCTGACATCGTCAGCTGCACATACGTTCAGAGAAGGCCAACTGCCTTTATTCTGGACGGCTACGGAAATTTACACTGGTTGTGTGACGAAGAATGCTTCACGTAGTTCCCTATGCTGTCTATCACGGAGTTTACTTCGGCATGCATAAATCTGCATAATCTGCTACGTAATAAATGAACCCTTCATTCGGTACTGCCTGCGCTTCAATGTCGGAAGGAAGACTCTGCCTGACAACCTAGAAACTAGAAGTTTTGCACACGCGTGAGTGAAACAGCTAATGAACTCCCAAAGACTGAGGATAGTATGTAAGGAAGTCTCGCGCTTGGACTCGTACAGACTGGTATCGCTGACTTCCTGCGCAGCCACGCTAATGGAGAACGTGGCGTGCACAAGACTCACTTAGTACGTCGAGCAGGGTCGGAAACTACAGTCGTGTATGACTGAGGTTCGACAGCGTCTAAGTGCTCAAGACAATGTGCTGTACCTGCTAAGTCACATAGAACATTACAGTGCAGGCGGCCTGTCGACACTTGCTATTTTCATGGATGTCCTCAAGGCTTACGACTGCGCGTCTCAAACAGCCATCATCAGCCAGTTACCAGCTATATAGGCGTCACGGGCCATCTCTTGCACTTCACAGATACGTTTCTCAGTGATCGCCGCATAAGAGTTCGTCTTGGCGACACTTTGATTGATGAAATTGTTATTTTTTATGGGGTTTTTCGTGCCAAAACCACTTTCTGATTATGAGGCACGCCGTAGTGGAGGACTCCAGAAATTTCGACCACCTGGGGTTCTTTAACGTGCACCTAAATCTAAGTACACGGGTGTTTTCGCATCTCACCCCCATCGAGATGCGGCCGCCGTGGCCGGGATTCGATCCCGCGATCTCGTGCTCAGCAGACCAACACCATAGCTACTGAGCAACCACGGCGGGTATATGAAATTGTTATATTTCGTGGCGTACCACAGGGGGAGTGTTTTATGGATGGATGGATGGATGGATGGATGGATGGATGGATGGATGGATGGATGGATGGATGGATGGATGGATGGATGGATGGATGGATGGATGGATGGATGGATGGATGGATGGATGGATGGATGGATGGATGGATGGATGGATGGATGGATGGATGGATGGATGGATGGATACAACTTTCTTGTACGTCCGGCAAGGTTTAACGCGACCCGGGCTCAGGTCTCCCACGGAGGAACGTCAAGGCTCTGCCTCAACGCCGCCTCACGGTCTTGCTGGACTGCCCACGTGGCGATGACGCCACAACGTGGTCAACAGCGCGGCGTCAGAGTAGCTTGTGGTCCTAAGTAATGCCAAGAAATCGGACGTTGGGGACTTGTAGAATCTTGTACCCGTTCAAATTCAGCTTCACGCGTGTAGATTTTCCTTTAATTATAGGAAGTGGTATGAATGATAAATTCTCCGCTGACAGTGATAAGTCAAGCGTGTCAAGTGGCCCTGAATGGCATTTACTGCTTCCTGGGCTATTCGTGCGAGGTGCGATGCTTGTAGCCGGAGACCCACATGCAGGTACCATCGGCACGTATAGACATCTTCACTGGTGTTCGATGATTTAGTATTCTTTGGAGAGTTGCCATGGCGATGTTAAATAATAAGTGTTCTATTTACCTATTCGAATGGCAGTGGCGCCTTGTCGCCTCTGGGTTCATAGGCGCAGCAGACTTTCCCTTTGGAGAGCTCGAGTCTGAGATCAAGAAATCTCAAAGACCCTTGCGTGGCGACCTCGTGGGTAACAGCAAGCGGCTGAAGCGCATGACGAAAGCATGTTACTGCCACTGAAACTGCGTCATCTGAATTCGTGCCAGAGCCATCACATAGAACCAAGTAATCATCAACACACCGAAAGACTCCCCGGACGTTTGTTGTGGTTAGGGCGTTCTGAAGTAATCTACCTTTCTGGGCAAGAAACAAATCGCTAAGTGCTGGCACAATACATGACCCTATACAGATGCCGCGTTTCTGGAGGTGCACATTCCCTTCCCACGTAACATAAGTGGACTTCAATTATACAGAAAGGAGTTCCAGGAACCCACCAGTTGAAACCCCGGAAGCGTTCTGAAAAGCGACAGCACCGTGTGCATCTGCTGCTGCGCCTATGTCTGCGCCTATGTGAAGTCTGCTGCGCCTATGAACCCAGAGGCGACAAGGCGCCACTGCCATTCGAATCAGCGCATTCAAAACTAGTGAAGAGAGCAATCGCAAACCTTTGTCTAACAAATGCGCTCAAAAAATCGTGCAACAAAGTTTCCGCCGGCAGGTTGACCGGCTTACTAAGGCTGGTTACCCGTCGCAACTTCTTGTGTCCGTTGCGGAAAAAATGAGCAAGAACCTAAAACTCGAGCGTGTCCATGGCGAGCCAGGTGGCTAGAAGCCAAAAATGAAAGAAAAGCGACGGACCGTGGCCCTGCCATACGTGCACAACTTATCGCACCGCTTGAAAAAGAATGGGCGCAAAGCTGGAGTTAATGTAGTGCTTAGTGCCCCGAAAAAACTAAAGAGTCTCTGCCGACGCGTCAATGCTGAAGAGCCGATAAACCAGGAAGGGTGCACGATTGATTAATCACCAGAATCGTTTTGTGGAGTGCACAGAAGCCGTGGTGTATTCGATACCTCTGAAATGTGGAAAAAGGTATATAGGGCAACCTTCTAGATGCACAAATGAAAGACTAAAGGAACACAAACTTAGCGTCGAGCAGGCTAACAGGAATCTAGGCAAACATATCAGGGATTGCCCCTCAAAAGATTGCGCCTCAGAACTCAGACGCTGTAAAGTGCTGAAGAAACACAATGACCAGCTGGTCCGGGAGGTAACTGAGGCAGCAGAGATTACCAGACTTCGTGACCAATGCGTTAGAACGCCGTCCTTGTTACTGACAACAAAGAACTTGAGCTTTTGCACGTGCAACCACTATCTTGAGTGCAAAAAAGAAAAAAGTGCATGTTTCACATGATGTGCGATCACGTGACTGCGACACGTGTGGGCAATGGTTATAAGAAGCCGTGTTTCTTTCGGAATAAACGTTGTTGAAAGTCAGCGCTTGTGGTGTCTTCTTGTCTCGTCTCTTGTCTACATTTTGCGCTGTTACTAGCCATACGTTTAAGTGAGTCTTCCCCTGGTAAAGCCCTCTTACGACGTGTAAGTAACAGGCCGCGCTCACATTTTTATGCAGCACTGAACACGCTTCTATTCTTAAGATTACGCTGCTCGAGACAGCGGGAAAGGTAGACCCACTCTGGACATTCGAGGATATAACATGAAACTTAATTAAAACTTAACTTAAACTGCAGTCAAAAAGCTGCGTTCCAGTGGCAGAAGCCAAATCACTAGTTCCGGAACATTTGAACATGGCTTACCCGAATCACCTCCAAGTATGCACAGATGGTTCTGTAAAAGTAGAGGAAGATGGCTGCCCAGCTGCACTTTATATTGCGTCTCTGAGATATGCGCGGTCTGGCCGTCTGGACTTAATAGCTTCGTCGACAGTTGTGGCAATAGCTGCTGATCTGTGCAATCTAAAGACATTTCCTCCACAGAATGCGGTCCTCCTTACGGAGTGAAAGGCCGCGTTGCAAAAACTCTACCGCAGTGCACCGTCCATCAAGTTCCCGCGCAAATCAATAGCCCTAGTGAAAGAACTCGGCAACAAAGGCTTCAAAGTAAAGTTTCAGTGGATTCCCTCCCATATTTGCATTGCTGCCAATGAAAAAGCTGATGCTCTTGCATACACAGCGCTCCATCATCCTCCCAAAGTCAGAAACCCAAAGAATAATTAAGAAATCTGACATTCGAAATCACTTTGGGACACTTTGGGTTCCATGAGTAACGAGGAAATTTCGTCGGGAGGAAAATTTCGTCGAGAGGAAGCTTCACTTCCATATCTAATAAGGACAAGATCTGCTAGTACACCACCATGATTATTTAAGACGGGGCCTATCAATTCTCTGAACTGTACAACATGCGACGAAACAGGAGACATCGAACACTTTCTCTTGTTGTGCCCAAAATTCCAAGATAAAAAGGAAGCTCTACCGGAAAATCTGCAACAAAAGTACGTTTCGCAAACGTGCCTGCAACACCTTGTGTTTCCCGAAGGACCAGCTATAGCCAGCGAAAAAACTTCACATCTCCTTATCACATTCTTGAGAGAGACTGGTCTAATGGACATGTGGTGATACACCACAGTGATTCTATAAGAGACGCTCGGGTGGAGAAATTGCCGGCCTTGATCGCAAGGCTAAACCCGCCTGTTGCTACAATTCACCACCACCACCACCACCAACAGAGGTCTCGCGCTTTCCGGAAAGCGAAAGAGTAGCACAGGCGGAGCAATTGCCGATCGAGACTGCCAGGCCGACCTGTAGCAAACACCACTTTATCCAACCAACGATGAACCATCGACAGTTGGAAGGAGCTCACACCTTCACATCTGTTTTTCACGTGATTTTTCACTGTTTTGTGCTTGCACCATGAGTTTTTACGCTGCAAGGTAAAGCCTGGCAGAGAACTTGAATTTCACAGTTTAGAAGGCAAGGTATAACTGACTGCAGAGTGAGGAATAAATTTTCTGCGCCAGCGCTTCAGTCGCGAATATTTATGGTTAACTATACCTGAAACCTATTGAACGAGTGGATTCAGCCCAAGCGTTTATTATGTAATTACATCGACTTACGACCGATCCTGCCAGTGCCAGGAGCCGCCCGTCCATACGTGCAACTAAGTTGAAAAAAAATTTTTTTTAGTCCAGCAGCGTTGCAATTTACAACAAGAAAGGTGCAGCCTATAGCTGTCCGACTAACATGGCTACTAGATCAAATAGATGCGCTGTGAATTGTTAGGGCCTTCGGCAGAAATATAGAACAACGCCAAAACCAAACCGCCTTCGTGTTTATGACAATGCAACAGAATACGTAAAAGAAGAATATTCAAACGAGCTCTCAGGCATTATAAAAAGAAAATCTGGCTTACTTATTGTTATCTAATAGTAAAATAGAGCAAAAGTCGTGACATTTTGCCGTCCGTACTGGGTTAAGTCGGGACACGGGTTGTTTGCTCAAAAGTTGGCACTGTCCGGCTAAATTCCGGACGGTTGGTAAACCTCCAGCCTGCCCATATCGCAGCGTCCCTTTGGGCCTGGAGCAGGTCGGGCGCCTCATCAAGACCTGTCCGAGGACTCAGGCGCGCACAGAGAAGCCTTATATCGCATCTTCAGCTGTTGTGGGCTCTTACTTCCTCTTTATGTGACATAGGGTGTCCCGCTGTACGTATCGTACATACATGTCTTAGACAAAAACGCCGCAAAAAAAAAACAAGGTTCGAACTAAAGTTTTTCGGGTTAAGAGCTGAGCAATGCACAGCTGCCTCTAGTACAAGAGTTTAACCTGACAACAACGCCACACCTGGAACATACGATGTCTCGTGACGTGGAGGAATGCGGCGTCTCAAGTACAGAGAAGTTTAGTCCACTGCGATTTCGTGCAGAGCTGAGGGTTTCTTTTCCCCGACCTGGACACGAAGGATGCTCCAGAGGGTTACTCGCCTGGAATACCACGAACTTATGATATGAGCTGGGGCTACGTATATACGGACTTTGTCCATTCCTTCAGAAGACCAGCTTTCTGACACTCTGAAAAAAATTTACACCTTTTGGGTTGTGTATCTGCCACATAACGATAATCGTCATCTGCCTTGCTTGCGTTTCCTTTCTTAAAAACGACCCGCCCGCTACTTTCCTGTCGGCAATGATATGTCATACTGATAACGCGCATGCCGTTCGTCACTGGGAAGTGCCGGGCTCGCAGCGTTAAACAAAGGAAATGCGGACAAGACAGACGACGTTTATTGTTGTGTGTCAAGATACGACTCAAAAGGTGTAAACTTTTCTTGGAGTGTATTATCCCACATTCCTTACCCATATCCCTTAGTCCTGCGAACCTAAGTTCTCGGAATTAAGACTAAGAACATTCAGCAATACTCAGCTAAACTTTAGTAGTTTCGCAAATGGATTGATGGGCAGCAATCAATTGTTAATTGAGCGAATTTGCCCGGACCGGAAATGAAAGCCCATGCACTGTGCATGCGCCAGCATGGACACCTTCTTTTCTATAGAATAGGGGGACAACGGGCACCAATATAGTCACTAATTGGTCACACGGCATAGGTTTGTGTTACCTACGCGCCCTTTGCTCGACAATAAGCCGACCGCGATACCGGCGCCGAGTCTTGCCTACGTAAACCATTTGTACACTTTTATCAAATCGCATCATATCTTCTTTTGTGCTCCTACTGTCAACTTATGCCACGGAAGAATCATTTCCGTTGCATTCTGCTAATGCTTCGTTCAACACGCTGCGCGATGTTATCTCGCTCACTGCGCTTCAAAAGAGCGCGCACGCATTGTCGTCCCCCCCCCCCCCCCCAAAAAAAAGAGGTAAAGATAAGGGGAAGCGATAACTGTTTGTTGGTGCACGTGTGAAGCGACATCTGCATTCTTTCTGCCCATGTTTATTCTGTGCCACGTGAACGGAACCCGACAACTACACTGGTGTCCAAGAGGAAGTGATCATTGGCCGGTATATACACACCCGACATGCATCGATTCAGCGGGTTCAGCATGCCAGTAGACAAAAGACGCAGCCGGAAACTTTCGAAAGTTTCTTGCTATTCGACTAAGACGTCGCACGCTGGCTGTTGTGAGTAATGCGACACCTGTCGTGACACCAAGCTCGCATGATTTGGAGACGCGCGTTGTTGACGGGCTCGCCCGATGAAACGAACGCGTGCCCGTACCACCACGCCGCTGTCTAAATCACATGCACGGCCGACCATTTGCAAACACGTATCCAGCGTCAGGATTTCGTCGTCCCGACTACCAACGTACTTATCCGTTTTCACAGTCTAAAGATTTGAGCTAATTTCTCTCCGACGCTTTCGAGCCGCCAAATCACCTCTAGCGTATAAATCTATGCACGTGTACACATTGCGCAGACCGCCGCGTCAGCTGGCGGTCGACCGGCGCTGAGCCTTGAAGTGTCGCCTTAACGTTGGCCAAGAAAGCTAACAGAAAACCAACGACGGTGAAGTCCACGCCTGCCTTGACTTAACATATTGACTGACGGTCGATGCAAGAATGCTTACCGCCAGTACGCGTGAGTCTTGATAAAAACAAGCCAGTCTGCAGAAAGGAGGATGTATTATTCTGTTTTTTCCCAGAGTTATAACTCTAGCAGTCGATGTCGCATAGCCCGACCGCCAGTGTCAATATGTAAGGAGCACTTACTTGTCCTGCATCGCTCGCATCACCATCCTTGGGAGTTTTTCAACAGGAGCACTTTACAAGTACACCGAACCGATCTGCTCGCCGGGTAACCTGCCGGTTGCCACGTTGCCACGTGATGATAAAAACCGACAGATATACGTTCAGCCAACTTGGTTCCTCCGAGGTGCAGCCGCTTGCTTGGAGGGAAAGTTGCGTATGCGTTGCCGGGGCTTTTCGTTTTGAGATGCCGCTTTTCTCTATCTTCTTTTTTTTCTTCTTTTTTTTTCTCCCCGTGACCGCGGCGGTGTTGCGACACGTTAGGCGATAAACCGCAGTGTCCCAATCGCCGTTGCTCTTGAGACACGGACTGGCTTGATATCAATGGGGTATCGTGCGGCCTGTAGTGTTGCACGTGGGAGTGGTTTGTACGGCTGTCCAATGCAGGCTGAAGATAAAGAACAAGCGCCCAGCTCGGTACGTGGAGGTGGCTTCCACCTTCTTGGAGAGCTATTTAATCTCAGCCACACAATGCGAAAATTGATCAAAAGTGGCCGAACAAGGAAAGTATCAGCCTGAAGCCAACCTCTTGGCCAGTGGACTCGACGTGGTGCAGAAAGGCACGAAACGATATTAGGAAACGATATCAGTTCTTCGTATTCAGGGCGACTATACCACGTTGACATTTTCATGTTTTTTTTACGAAATTTGCCGGGCAATCTATGACGTTGGATGTTCATGCGCGAGGAATAAAAAAAAAGTTGTCTATATCTTGCCAAGTTGCCATGCCAGCGCATGATTTTCCATGGCTACTGGCGGTAAGGTGCAACTCAATAGGAATGCATTACCAGATTTGGCCGATTCACGCGTTCCGCGATACTCCAACCGCACGGCCTGCAGGCTTGCACTCACAAAGCCAGCAAATGACACCCAGTTTTGAGGATTGCCTAGGGTTCATTTGAAAACTTGGCTTCCCTCTCTCATACCTCTACGTATTTAGCTTCGCCGTAATAACGGTGTACGTACAAATTACCCTGATTCAATGCAACCAAGGTGAAAATCCCGGTTTTTTTTTGCTGCCATTTTCGTGAACAGGGAAATTCCCTGAAAATGCCCGGCTTTCCAGATAGAGAGAGAGAAACAGGGTGGGGAAGGCAAGGAGGTTAACCAAAGAGATTCTCGTTTGGATCTCTGCATGGGGGGTAGAATAAGGTGAAATGAAAAATGGAATGAATAACCGAGAGATAAAGCAAAGGCACGAAAAAATAACAGAGGATGTAGAGAGAGGTTTCCCGGCTTTCTTGATGGTGGTAGACGCTCTGACTCTGTTTCGCGTTTTTTATGCCACAACAAGTACGAACCGACAAAGCCAACAACAAGTGTGGTGATAAGTGATTCAAATTATAATAGCGCAAGTTTATGGCAAGGAAGTGAAAGCGTTAAGGAACAGACAAGGACAGCGCTTGTCGTTATCTGTTCTAATGTTTTGCCATCGTCGAAAGTTCGCGATGTTTTGCTTGCTACCATGCAGAACCAATTAGCCCAATCCTTGACATTACTAGTGATAAGTGGGCTTGTCTTCGTGAAGGTCTGAATCCACAGTTCACTGCTTTTTTTACCTGAAAGAGTGTACATAGGTCTTTATCTTCCAAGTACTGGAAGAGTGTACATGGTTCTTTCTCTTCCAAGTACTGGAAGAGTGTACATAGTTCTTTCTCTTCCAAGTACTGGAAAAGTGTACATAGTTCTTTCTCTCCAAGTACTGGAAGGGTGTACATAGTTCTTTCTCTTCCAAGTACGCGATGCCTAAACGGATAGAAAAGAGCAAGGTAACGACTAGGTAAAAGAAGTGCGAAAATTCGAATGGATAGAGCGCAGCTATCACAGAATTAGCTCAGCTAATGCTGGATGAAGGCTGATGCTTCCATTATTCGCCCACTGTTTCGTTCATTATACATCGGCTGCTGAGGAGAGAGTGAGGTAAACAGTATCTCGGAAAGTTAAGCTCTCTATGCTCCAGAGCAAATAAATAAATAAATAAATAAATAAATAAATAAATAAATAAATAAATAAATAAATAAATGGAAACATTTTCAGAGAAGATAATCCTAAGGATGCTAACGATGCATCGATCAGAGTCCGTCTTCTTGTGACTCCTTCGTCCGAATTGTCTACAATGCGACAGCACGCCAACTAACCTGGTATGTGAGCGATACGGATTCCTCTACCAAAACTGTTATTCTAACTCTTCTGACGAATCATTTATGAGTGAAAGATTCTGTAAAAGTGCTGAGCCGATGCCAGCCATTGTTGTCGCGTCTTCTCATTATGAGTGAGGCAAGCGTGAGCCATATCGAAACCAATGGCGAAGCACGCGTCGACGCGGCAGGAATTTGCAGTGTGTCCGACATCGGGACTCTTGAGCCATAATTTGGAATTACATAATTTGTAAACACTTTTCAAATACACACTCGAACCCTCGCAAAAAGATTAGCGGTTCAACTTATTTTCTGGATGGAAGATGTTTTCGTTATTCCCTAAGCTTCAGCGCACCGTAGACCTTATTGCGTTAAAATTAAATTATGGGGTCTTACGTGCCAAAACCACTTTCTGATTATGAGGCACGCCGTAGTGGGGGACTCCGGAAATTTAGACCACCTGGGGTTCTTTAACGTGCACCTAAATCTAAGCACATGTGCACGGGTCTTTTCGCATATCGCCCCCATCGAAATGTGGTCGCCATGGCCGGGATTCGATCCCGCGACCTCGTGCTTAGCAGCCCAACACCATAGCCACTAAGCAACCACGGCGGCTCCTTAATGCGTCAGAATTAAAAAAAAAAATACCCGCTCAAAATGTCCGCCACTGGCACTTCAGCTACTGAAGAAACCTCGCTGGCTTTGTTTGGGAACCAGAAGAAAGCTTGCACGACCAAATCTCAGCTTTTCTGACACATCGGGGGCAGAATTTAAGTGTCTTTAAGCAGGTTGGATTCTCACCAGAGGAAAGTGGTATCACGAAGGAAATCATTGGACGAAATTGTAACTCCTTTGCGAAGCAATGAATTCCATAGAGTCGCAAAGGGCCGAAATAAACCAATCTCTCATGTGTTTGTATGCTTCGGTTGTAGGCGTTACGCCAAACGCTTACGACCCCCTCCTCCTTCCCCACCGTCCCCCATCCTCACCCGATGTTCTCTTTTAAATGCATAGTAATGAGCTGGCTACGCCGATGTTCGAATTTTATGTTAGGTGAGGTTTGCCTAAATATTGCTCTTTGATGCGAGAGCTACGGCATACCATCAGCCGGCCAATGGGCAGCTACCCTTTGCATGGGCTCGTGCAGATTCGAGCGAACATAGATATTCAGTAATTTTCTGCTAAAGAGAGATGGATAGAGAGATGGAAAGAGAGATGGAAAAAGACATAGAAGCTAGGTTCGGGCTCCAAATTTTGAATATTCGCCCACATAGGGGCAAATATAAATCTTCTTTTTCGAGGAGGTTTTTCAAGTGGGAAATCATAGTTCCTTGTGTTGGCGTGTTAAAAGATAAAAATAAAATAAAAAACTTTCAACCAGTTTCACTCCTGTGCGCTTTAAAAGCAGTAACTTTCTTCCCCTGGTTACGTTTACAGAAAGAGCACAGTTAGCTTCCGTCAGAGTCGTTCAATAATCGGTGAGCGAATTGGTAATCGTATGAGCTTCCTTGTGCTGTATTTACCATTTGCACAGTCATGATTAGAATGTCGTTGCGCACACATTTGCAACTATCATCATCCAATAACCATATACTTCATCCAATAGCCACATGCTTCAAACTGTTCGAGATATTATATATATATATACATATGTACATTATGTGTGCATTCTTTATGTATCATGTACTTACAGCGCTCAGAGATTGAAACGCGATACGTAGACAGCATGGCGGCCGTTGCTTTTTGTGCCACCGGTGATCGCTGGGTGATCGCTGAGGAGACCGAATGCAGTTATGATGCATTGAAAAGATTTTCGCTTTCATGTGACACAAAAATGTGTCATCTCTGTGTCGCCAGCGCCCCCCGGTGGCGCAGGAAAGTGCACCGTCCATCATGTTGTCCGAGTATCGCGTTTCAATCGCTGAGCACTGTACGTTACCATGTACGCGTTTAAAACAATATATACTCGCATACACCGCTTACAATGTTTATGGGGCACCGTCCTCTCTCAAGCCTATTGCGGCCTTTGATTTGATTTCGTTTTGATTCTTCTCCCCTTCCCCCAAGTCAAGCCAGGCCCACTCTTGAGAAGCTTTATCTCGGATTCAGCGCTGATATCCTTATCCAAGCACACAAATATGTTCTTTTTAATCAGTCGATTTGAGTGGAGCGTGGCGTAATGAGAAAGAAATATAAACTATGCACTAGCGACTCGTGGTGGCAGAATCTTAATCCTATAGACCGTTTTATCGAGGGCGCCGCCATTTCGCGATCACAGCGCCGTCCATCGTCTAGTGCCATGCTGGCATGGTTGCACAGCGAACGTGCTGTTCACGACAAGTGGCAAGTTTTCGCGTTTTTGTGAGTGGTCTTAATTCACAAGTTTTAGCGATTGGTAGTCTTCTTAGCTTGTTACTAAGCTTTGAGATTTGATAAAGCCGCAATATCGAAAGGCAGCGGACCTAGAGGCGCTGCCACGGCACTGCCCGCGATCGAAATGTGAGGCGAGTCAACTCTGAGCATTGTCGACACGTAACACACGTGCAACGTGTTACCATTGTATGTCTAGCCTTGACCTCTGTTAAAGTAACACTCAGGTGACAACAATCAGGGGTGTCTCCGTGTGCCATGCGGTTTGCTGCACCAGCTTGCATCCCCATCCAGGTAACCATGGTTACCTGGATGGGTAACCATGGTTCCGATAGTTAACCATGGTAACATGGTTCCTCGGAGCTTCGCTGCAGCGAAGCTCCGAGGAACCATGTTTTTCTAGCTTTCGTGCTCCTAAAATTTTCTCAGTGCCATTTCCTAAGCATTGTTTACCTGGCACGCGGACCTCAAGCTTTAGTATACATGGAACTCGACCGAAAAGGCCGTTAACATGGAGTACTCTAGCGACAGTGGCCGCGAATATGTCGCGGTTAACGAAGCGCACGTGATGCGTAGAAAGAACATGCGCACCTTATAGGTTTCGCGTGGTGCCTGTGCAAGCGCGCCTCGACGACTCGAGAGAGATGAAAAACGAACAATTGCTCTATGCAACAGCAGCTTTATTTTCTGAAGTAAGCGCGTGATGCGCGGCGAGGGCCAGAAAGCTTGCCGGCGAGACTCCGAAACACGGGAGGGCCCATGCGAACTATGGGCGGCCGGCACGTGGTACGGCTTGGCTCGGGCTACAGAACGATAAACAACGCACCTTCATTCTCTTCATCTGCCATACTGTTTTCATAATACGTCCCCGGTCAAACTCAACCGGAACGTTGGTTTGCCAAGCATGATAACCTTACAACACACGCAAACAGAACTTTATTGTGAGTGCATGAAGAAATAGCCGACTTTGTCCATTCGCCCTGAATTTATCGACTCCAACATGCACTTGTCGTTCATAGTTTGATCATTGGTACCGAGTTCGTCGCTATGCGCTCATTGAAAACAAGATATTCCGATCGTACACGCGACGAATCTGATTACCTCAAGGGCTTTCTGTTTATGCTGGCAATCCAAAGCCAACGCTTAAGAATTCTCTGCAACAGCAGCGGCTTAGTCCACGGAGTCGCCACGGCCGAAGTGCACTTGACATTTACTTCGGAAAGTTATTTTTGCAGCCGAATACAGCACGGTGGTAGCCCGAAGGTAGCCGATATTTATTTATTTATTTATTTATTTATTTATTTATTTATTTATTTATTTATTTATTTATTTATTCAAAAGAACCTTACAGGTTCTATGGCAGGGCATGACGTAAGGGGGGGGGGGGCATTTTAAACAGTAAAGACATAAAAAGTACAATTTTCCAACAGGAACAGTGCTACACTCTAAGAAAAATCCCGGAGAAAACGGGAGTGACTGCGCAGTTAGTCCTAAAAAGGCCGCTTTCGTCCTTCAAGGGAGTAGCTGCATAAATGTGCGTGCCGTGTGCAAATTTTGTAGAGTAAGTGTTTAGTCCCTGGTCGGAAAGAGAGCAACGGGAGGACGAACGGCAACAGTTACTTTCCATGCACTCCGCTGTTTTCGTCCGTGTCGTGGAGTGATGCGGCAAAAACGGTATTGTCTATAAATCGTGAATACTTCGACGTTCGTGCACTGTCTATTGAACTACATGCAAAGTAGCCCTTTGCCTCTTCACGAGAAAAAGTGCGTGAAATTTAAAGCTCGAATGTGAAGAGCCATGCACTTCATGCGCACACCATAAGTGAGCGATACACATTAAACGCGCAAGTCGTTGATAGACTGCCAGATTTTGCCGGTCAATAGTACCTAAGTTCCTTCCGTTCCAAGGAGATTACGAACTTAACTGAAGCGATGTGTAGCTGAAACGGGACACACTAAGCGAGAGAGAAATTGTACTTCTCTGTCGTCTTAGGTGCACCGTTTGAGCTCGCTACACGTTTACATCGCGTAGTGCCTCAGTTTAAATCACCCTAAGAATACTCGGGCAGATTTCTTTTCGCACTCGCTTATGGTTGAAAGTACACTCAACGTTACACTCTCCCCGCACAGCATACGCAAAATGCTGAGTCGCTTTTATATTGCCGCACCTGCGTTCCGATGCTTAACCTGTCTCAATTTCCTGTCCCGTCAACCGATCTGCCGATCTGAAGTTTTTAATTCTATTTTCCTTCATGTGGACTTGAGTGGCAGACCATACCGTGCTCCTGACTTCCGAGACGCTCTGCTTGAGGTAGTGAATACTTCAGATATTCTAGGTGTCGGGCAGTATCAAATGAGCCATATATGGATATTTAATTACGCTAGTGGTGCGGCAAAACAGACTCTCGTCGCCTGTGGTGAGCTCCGTGTCAAAGGGCCGAAGTGCATGGTGATAGAGTCGGAGACTAAAAACATTAAGCTTAAATTACTATGGCTTCCACCTCACCTTGAACCACAACGCGTTGAAGAGGCGTTCCAAGCCTATGGTCAGGTGAAGTCGGTGGAGAGAGAAGTATGGAGATGCACTGGTATGGAACAGTGGGTGACAACAAACCGGGAGGTTTCCTTGGTGCTCAAGGACACTATCACCGTAAGCTCAATACCGCACATTATGTCCATTTATGAATACCAGTACCTCGTACTTATCCCCGGTAGGCCTCCGCTGTGCCTTTGTTGCAAGCATGTGGGACACGTTCGGCGACAACGCAGAACACCGAGATGCTTACAGTGCCACCGATTTGGTCACTCAGCGGACGCCTGCGTGTCCACCTACGCCAATAAGCTTCGTTCTGGGCAATATAGCGCAGACGAGCCACAACTGGACCACCTCATGGATTCTACAGAGGTAGTAGATGTCACCGGAGAGACTACAGGTGGCATTAGGGACGAGGACCAGGAGTCCTTGAAACCAATGCCAACCAGTCACAACAGCTCAAGTTATACTAGCGAAGCTACCGGCGAGGATGACTCAGTTTGCCCACCTGGCATAGCAAGCCTTAAAGAAAAGCCCCCTGATGACAAGGAAGAAGACGAAGAGGCGATGGACATAAGTCAGGCAAGGAAACGTCGGGCACCATGCAAGGACGAAGCAACAGAAAGTGCACTACAGGCGCCCGAGAAAGTGTCTCCTAGTGCTCAGCGAACTCCCTCTCCTGGTGATAATGTGCCGCGCCGGTTTTATCAGCGTAGTCAGAAGAGTGCCACAAAGAAGTCCAAAGGGAGCAAGACCACAGGTTTACCTGTGGCCAAGGGCGATGAAACAAAAAACCTTTGGTGAGCAAAGTGGCTACCGCCTTCACCCTCCCCTTATGTGTAGCGACACTCAACGTACGTGGGCTGAGGAATATAAGGCGTCAGCAGCAGTTACTACACGTGCTTAGGCAGCATGAAGTTGATGTTGGTGCAGTGCAAGAGACAAAGATATCTTCTGCTGGTGATGTAAACCTTGCGCTGCAAACTTTTCAACCTGATTACGAAATGTATATTAGCCAAGCATGTGGTGCTTCCGCTGGATGCTTTTTGTTAGTCAGAAAGCAGTTAAATCATTCTTCATTGTCACTACGTGTTGATGGGGAAAGCCACCTTATATGCTGTGACCTCTCTTTTCATTCCCGTAATTGGCGGTTTCTTTGCGTTTATGCTCCCTCAAAAGTGAGTGACAGGAAGGCTTTCTTCCTCTCACTTGCTCCGCTCCTAGATACTCACAGAGATTTGGTTCAGTTGGGAGACTTCAACTGTGTTTGTAATTCCAGAGATCACTCATACCTAACTAATCATTATGATGCAAGTGCTACTTTCCTGCATTAGTTAACGGGAGATCACAATCTGATAGATGTGGGCGCCTTGGGTGCGGTTCATGCACTTTCAAGGCGTCTCCCATGCTCGACTTGATCGTGTGTATGTTTCGACGAATCTCTGGTTTCACATTTACAACTACGCCGTGAAGGCTAGCTGTATTTTTCACAGACCACTGTTTAGTAAAAAAATTTCGCAAGTTTGCTCCAAACTGGGAACTGTGGAAACTTAATACACAACTTTTGCGAGAGGAAAGTTTTGTAAACAAAGTGAAAGAATTATGGCTAAAAATAACGCAATGTCAACAGCTTCCATTGTTTGCTCAATGGGAAATGTTCAACAATAGAGTAAAAAATGAGGCGATAGCCATTTCATGTGAGCTGTCTCAAAGTAAGAAAGCTGAAAACCTTCATGACCTAGTTCACAGGCTGCACGCTTTCGAAAGCCAGGAAGCAGGGTTGTATAGCGATGAAATAAATACAGTTCGCGCACAAATACAGAAATATGAGACGGCAGTGTACAAAGGAGCGATGGTACGTTCACGCACAACTCGCTTCACAGAGGAGCAGCCCACAAAAAGGGCTCTCGGTGATGAAAAGCGATACGTGCTTTCCAAGCAAATATTGGAAATTGAGTCTGGTGGGTTTATATACACAGAAACATACTAAATAATAAGCCTATTTGAAGCTCATCATAAAGATCTTTTCACTGCAGTTAAGCCTCAGAATGGATACGAAGAAAACGCTGATCAGTTTATTTCGCTTATGCCACACTTAGAAGAAGATGATCGACTCAGCGTCGATGGGCCAATAACTCGACAAGAAATTAATTTTGCCGTCGAAACGCTGCAGAAGAACAAGACGTCTGGTCCGGATGGCGTTAGTGCTGACTTTTATATAAAATTTCAGGAATTCCTGTGTCCTTTTCTTGAGCAGCTTTTCGACGAAGCCTATCAATATGGCGAGCTTCCTCCATCTTTCTATCAGGGCCACACAAATTTAATACCAAAGAGCACTGATGATGAAATAATAAAGAGGGTAAACCGGTATAGGCCGATATCGTTGTGTAACGTGGATTACAAATATTTGCAAAAGTACTGATAAATAGATTGCAGACAGTCATTACTAAATTAGTAAGTGATCATCAAACATGTGGAATTCGAGGCCGCTTTATACAGACAAATGTTCATATCGCACGTTCAGTCCTTGAGTGCATAGAGGGTAGTACGGATCAAGTAGCTCTTCTACAGATTGACATCGCCAAAGCCTTTGTTAAAGTTCAACACGAATTTTTGTTCCAACTACTGCGACATCTTCAGTTAGGGGATGTATTATACAATGGTATAACACTTTGTTATAAACATTGCACTACAAAGTTAATTGTGAACCGCACTCTCTCAGTTATAATACAAGTACAGTCATCCGTTCGTCAGGGTTGTCCGCTCTCGCCTTTACTCTTCGCCATATACTTAGAACCGCTTTGCTTAAGCGTGTTTTGCGACTCGAGCATTAAAGGATACAGGTACGCCGATGAGGAAATTAAAGTGCTAGCTTATGCAGATGACATTGCCTTCTTCTGCGTCGATAAGCCAAGCATTACCAAGGCAATAAACGCTACCTTCTGTGCGACTGCGGGGCTACTGTAAATGTTGACAAAAGTAGAGGCCTTTGGCTAGGCATGTGGGCGCTCACTCCCTCTGCATTCACTAATATTCATTGGAATCAGCCTCCGTTGCGATATCTTGGAGTACCTCTCGATAACTTCCGTAATAGTGCACCTCATTGGACGTCCACGATAACCACTATCCGTCGAAAGGTGACAACCTGGCAGGGACGTGATCTCTCCATTTTTGCGAGAGCTAAGGCATGCAATACATTTCTCGTTTCTAAGCTTCTTTGTGTTCTGCAGGTCTTGCACTGCTCACGTGTCCATGTCCAGGCATTTCGTAGAATATTTGCATGTTTTATTTGGCATTCATCATGGGAAGCCATGAGAAGGGACAACCCTTTTCTCTCGCTGGAAAAGGGAGGCCTGGGTCTTGTGCATTTGTTTGTGCGACAATTGGTCTTATTTTACCTTAAAAAATGTCCGTCATCCATTCCTTCTCGCAGTTAATCGAGCACGTCTTGCGTCACACCTCCCTTTTCTTTTTGGCACGACAAACTTTGCTCGAGAACTACCGTTATGGGGTTTCCTAAAGGAACTTGTGGATACTATTTCATTATTAAAAGCCAGATTCACCCTTGAATATTTGTATACCGTTGATCGCACGTCGCTAAATGTAGCACTTATAGATAACCTTTTCCCTGAACCTCTGTACCGAAAGCCGCATCTGTCTCTATTTGCTCAAGATATTCTTTTCTGTGTCCGCAGAATGTGCATTGCGCCAGCAGCGAAAACGTTTTTCTTTAAGCTGCACACCTCCACACTGCCAGTTAAAACGTGGCTTCAGGAAAAAGGACTGTATGTACCCTGGAATACAAATTGTAGGCTTTGCAATCAAGCCGAGACAATAGAACATTGCTTTATACTTTGTCGTGACGCATTTATTTTTTGGGACATTTTACAAAGAACTATCAAAAAAGACTTTCCTCTCACATGTTATGGTATCCGGTTCCTTCCTTTCAAAAAGACTGCCAGTAATACACCATATGATTTGTTTATGTAATTAGGACTTTATTCATTATGGAGAAGTCGAATAATCCACAGACATGCCGAGCCACCTCTCTCGACATGGTCTATCTTCCGAGAAGAGACTGCTCAAGTCCGTCGTGTGGTGGCTACATATGATCCCATACCTGAATGGATTTCGCGTCTGGACGCTTATGTTCGTTTGCCATAATATTGAACTGTCATTGGACTGCATACTAGGTGTGAATTTGTTTCTCATGTATGTTCATATGTAACGTAACTGCATTGTCTTGACACTACCGATAATTCCATGCAATAAAGAAAAAAAAAAGATCTGCCGTGGTGCTGTGGTTGGAGTGCTTTACTTGTGAGCGCGAGGACGCGAGTTCGAATCCTACTTTCGGGCACATTTTCTTTTTTTCAGCTCAGTAATCTTTTTTATCAAAGTATAAATGCCAAATTTCATTAATCCCACCTTTGCGGAGCATCGTAAATAATGATCGTTACTCCCTTGAGAAGCATCGGAAAGGAGCAACTGTTAGTTCTCGGAGGAGTAACGGCATGGGGAGTAACAGTTCATCCCCTCGCACTTAGCCCCTAAATGGAGGAATGGTTGTGGCAGATCAGTTCCTCCCCTAAAGGAGTAACCTCAATACTCCATCCATTCAATCCTGTTCTTCTTAGAGTGTATAAAAAGATTGCCGTGTTCAATATTCAAGGCACAGGGAATACAAAGCAATATCTGAAGGAACACGAACACCTGTTACTATTAACAGAGCAAAAGGAATACTGTTTATCAAAATAATATACAACATTGCAAAAATACGCAATCAAATACACCATATACTATAGACTGGACATTCGTGAACGCTCGCAGCAATCACAGACGGAACACGTTAGAATCGCACTAATTCGCAATCACACTGCTACCGTTCCAAGCTGCCCCTGGGATAAACGGACATCCGCACATACCAGTGCGAGGACGACGGCGCGGCGCGCTGTTTCGAGGCTACGTTCCTCCTCACCGATAAAAACGGTCTATAGACCACGTGGAGCCCCGCTAATAATAGAAAAAGCTGGAGGATGCACTATATAGTGCTATAGCGCGTGCTCCGCGCCATGTTGCAATGCGAATAGAACAAGTTTATTGCACTGGGCAGCCGTCTTTCGTCACACGTGCACGGGCTCGCGTCAAACGCAACCGCTTGCTTTACACAAACGCGTTAGTCCATCTAGTAATTATTTGAAGAACCCTAAACGCTGCTGAATTGCCAGCTCTACGAGCACATACATACATACATACATACATACATACATACATACATACATACATACATACATACATACATACATACATACATACATACATACATACATACATACATACATACATACATACATACATACATACATACATACATACATACATACATACATACATACATACATACATACATACATACATACATACATACATACATACATACATACGCGAACAAAGGTAATCGAGGCCCTTGATTTTAGTTACAACGTCAGAACGTCAAATTGGGCCTCTCGGTTTTCTTTCTTCGCGCTTATTACAGAATGAGGGTCTAGAATCCAGCATCTTTGATACCTTCAGCTAGCATGTGTGTGTATTGATCAGTTGCCTTCAACCGAAAATTTCACGTACTACGTGGCGCCGACGGTAGACAGATGTTCAACATTCACTGTCATCGTCGTGAGTGGTGGCGCTGGCCAACACTCCCAGAATCAGTTCTAGTGGACAGACATGTATAAAGTGGATGGGAAAACGGTGCCACGGTAGCCCAATTGGCAAGAACATTGCACTCGTTGTGCGAAGTCGTGGGTTCGTATCCCACCTGCAGCCAGTTCGCAATGTGGTGAACGCGATTTAAATCATTGGTCCGGGACCTCAAAGAGGTTCGACATAATGCTAGCGCATTTCTCTCGCAAAAGTCGAGATGTATAATGTTACTACTTGAGTGCCGGGGCATTGGCACCGACAAGATTTGCCTGCTTATTCGCCGCTTTCTTGCCTCTGGCTGATTTGTGGTATACATTTGTAGCCTAAGTCACGGAGTTAGAAGTACTTCTAACACCGTGGCCTAAGTTCAACAGGACAGTTTGAAGCCCACATTATCTTGCATTCGGTGATGTTTGATTAAAGGATGTGAAGGATGCTTAAAGATTTTTCAACTGTGAATCTTTGTGTTAAAGTTGCCTAAAAGATTATTAAATATGGTGCTAAAAGCTGCCGATTAGCCAGCACAAGTATGGAGGCTTTTCAATATAGCGTAATTAGCCTAGATCAATCGCGTGAGGCCAAAGGGACCTTTCTGCCTCTTGAAACTTCTGTCTCTCCCAAAGCAGACTTAAACCACATCATGTGGGGGTGCCGTATATGCAACCACTTTCCTCAAGCAATTAATAACTAGTGAGAAGCAGTGGGAGGCTGCCTTGCTCAGCTCGAGGTCCGACTTTCAGGAGGCCATCCTGGAGTGGCCTGAGAGTATAGGGGAGGCCTAGTTCAAGTAGTTAATCCCCCACTCTCTATTCCGTTGCCCCCTTCCCTTTAATGAGGGATAAATAAAGTTTTTTCATCATCATCAACGTAAACTAAGCCTGCGTTTCGAACAACGACGTCCGATCGCTCCCCTGTTCGCGGCTAGTTCAGCAATGTGTCATCTCATGTGCCTTCTATGTCCGTGTCATTCTAGCTGCGTTAGAACAAATTACAAGATAATTTATTAATAATTCCATAATAGCTACCCTCACCGCATATGCCGTATTCGGAATGCGGCTGCAGCGAAGTCTTCGTGTCAGCGCAATGAGATCCTGGTGCCACCCGTGCTCAGCGTCAGCTTCAGGAAAAATGATGTGTGTATATTGCTCGTGATTGCGCATATGCAGTTCCTGCTCCTAAGAGAGAGAGAGAGAGATGCAAATGAGAGAAAGGCAAGGAGGTTAACCAGAGCTAAAACCTCCGGTTTGCTAACCATATTCTTGTACCAAACGGAATAACAAGCACCAACATGAACACCCAAGTCTGCCCCTGAAGGAAACCACAAGTGATCTCTGTGTGATTACTGAACGTGGAATGGTAACTGAGTTGTGAAATTCAAGCTTAGCGCTAGCCTGGTTCGTCCATCGCGGTGCGTGTGCGGTGAATATATATAGGTGTCCATTTTCGATATTTCTAAAGGCGCAATAGCCGGCACGCCAATTTTTTTGAGCAGCTACCGTCACTTGTGTAGAAACCTGTACGTGGCGTCATAGCATTCTAAAAGATACGCCTGTCGTCCACTTTGTTGTCCTGTGTCTGGCGCTGTTAGTATACTGTTAACCTCTAACAAGGACGTCATATCAATACGTGCTATGCATAATGCAAGAACGTAGGCCCACAGCAGGCGCACTTGCCATAGGGTTCTTCACCTTTCCCCTCAGCCTCGCACGCTGCTTACGGTTAGCCTGTTTTGTGCAAATAAATATTATTGTTATATTGTTATTAATGTTATTAGATGTTATAGTTACTTCACTGTAATTTATAGCAATCACTCAGGCTTCTTAAGCTAGTCATGTATCTAACCAGTATTAGATCAACATTATTACGACATACTAACTGTAGTCATTTCTAACCAGATTACTCAGGCAAAGTCACAAAGTACAAAGGAAAACCTCAATGTTCGATCCTATCTGGTATTCCCAAATAGATTCACTTTGCAGAATTTTGTGCAAGATTGAATTGCCTGAAATTAAATGCTCAAAGTTGGAAAAACTGATTCCTTTTCTTGCTGTCGAAAGGCTGCTGCACTGTCAATAGCAAGCTATAATTATTTATTTGGAAAGTGTTAAGCAATGACTATGACAGAACTATACCACCTATAATTCCCTTCGAGCAGGAAATTTTGCAAAACCAAACAGACAGAAGTGGCATTAACGAGAGTGCGATGTCGAGCCCCATCCCTAAATTTATACATGCCCCGATCTGATCTGGCAATTTCCCCTTTCTCTCTTTTCTGCAACGCATTAGAAACGATAGAACGTCACCTAATGGACTGCCGGCGTTTCTCCTCCCGGAGAAAAAGGACATTGCGAATTACAACGCGACAGCTCGGCCTGCCATTGAACATTCCGGTACTGCTGTATTTCAGAGCGTCTGTGTTTGGGCGCTCCCACAGAAATCTTTATTTATTTGCAATACTGCCAGTCTCATATCGAGACCATAGCAGGTGGGCATATGATTGTACATACATGTGATGTTTTATATACTGAGTGGTAAGAACATGAAAACTTCTAAATGGAAATGCATCAAACAGGTTCAGTGCACAATTTTACAACACTAATAATATCAATAACAAGAACAGCTCACAGAAATAGTACGCTTCAGGTTAAATGTAGTACGTAAGGATTATTACAATGTTATAAAAACAAAGAAGGAAACAAAGGAGGTAAATGTTTAGCTATAGTTCAGAAAATGGGAGTTCTGACGATTCTATATGCATAAGAACTATTCTTTCCTAACGACTCATTTCATCTTCTAATAACTTAACAAAATATGCATCGTTATAGAGAAATTCATTATTGAATCGAACCGATTTCATTGTCGCCCGTATTGTTAACTTATTTCTTCTTTTATTGCCTCATTTATAAATATACATAATTTTTTACATTGAATGACTGTCTAATTAGTCATCTTGGACTTTACTCCCTTTGATTTATTGATTTAAATTATAGATTTCTAAATTTATTCCTTTAGCACATATGTAAAATCTGCCCGACTCTTGGTCAATCCTCCTGAGTGGGTATATGCCAAAGACGTTAAGGTCATCACCGTCATCATCATCAACTTCTCTTCGCTCAAGTGGATATGAGCCATTCATTGTGTTACGTTACGGACGGATTTAATAACAGCGGTGATCCGCGAATGTTTGTGCGTACCTATACATCACGATGACCACCGATCGGGACAATAAGTATGTTCGTACCTTTGTTAAAAAATCTGTCACCTCTGTGTAGTGCAATAAACAGCTTCTCTGGTCATCCACCTTCACAGAGTGAGTGAGTGAGTGAGTGAGTGAGTGAGTGAGTGAGTGAGTGAGTGAGTGAGTGAGTGAGTGAGTGAGTGAGTGAGTGAGTGAGTGAGTGAGTGAGTGAGTGAGTGAGTGAGTGAGTGAGTGAGTGAGTGAATAAACATTTATTTGGTCCAGCAAAACGCGATAAAACGTGCCCCCGGCCGCACCCACGACAGGACTGAGCTATCAAGTCTGCCGGCCCGACCGCGGGCGCGGAATCGCTCATTAATTTTTTTCGCTTTGTTCCACAAAGTATAATATTTTCATTCCGAAACAAGGTGTAAAAGTCACTGTACGCAAGGCAACCCCATTCTTGCGTTCTTCAGACTTCATAACAAAGCACCCCGCAAGAGAAGCTTCGATAACGACGCTATAGCGACATCGGTATTTGCGGGAAAGATGCCGCACACATTAGCGTACGCAGCACAGTACGGTGACTACGAGCAAGTATCATGGCACCGACGCAACTAAAAGCAAAAAAAATTTAAAAATCAAGAAAACAAAAGGTCGGCTGCGCGCAGAGATTCGCGCGCTTGTTTAGGGCAAGATATAGTCCGGCGTAACGCGCGCGCGCGGCCACGCGCGTCGCGGTTAAGCGACGTCGGTGAAAAGCGCGCACTCTACAGTCCGGCGTCACGGCGTAGCCGGCGGGCCCAGGCGCGCTTGGCGAGCACAACGCCGCCGGCGCGGACATAGAGCGTGTTCTATAGACAAGAAAACCATGGCCAGGCGGCGCTACTGCGCCTCTTGACAGCGCCCCCAATGTGGAAGCGTCAGGCCGGGCGGTCGCGCCGTGGCGCAGTCTCCGCTTTGTTTACATTGTGTTGTCCGCGCTTTTCTTCGCTGCTCGTGCTCACGGCGCTCCGTTTTCGACGGCGGCAGATCGCGTGCTTGCGCAACAGCCATGCAAAGATTGCCGTGCGGTTTCAAGAAGGCTGCCGACGCCGACAGCTTTTTTTTCGTGGCGGCAACCTCACGATAGGGGAGCGTCTGCTTCCGAACGTGTACGGCGTTGAACCAATTGTGGACGGTGATGTGATAGTGAAAGCCAAGTGCGTGTCACAGGTGTCCAACAAGATCGTAGACGACGTCGAGTTAGAGGTACGCACTATGTTCAGAAATTTAGCCACATTTATTTCAATTACAACATAAGTCACACTGGCAGCAGGAACTTCTGTTGTCATACTGCTCGATGACTGCAGATCCATTGGGCTGCTTCTTGACGGTTCCGTCACTTCACAAAGGCTTGTTCTGGAGTCTGTTTCACACGTGTCTTGCCGCTGCTCAAGAGCTGCGTCGCTGCAGTAGGAAAGCACATGTCCCGGTGGTGCTGACTGCTGAGAAGACTGTTGTGATTGCCATTGGTCTGTTTGGCGCCGCTTCCATCTGCATCGCATATGAATGAAACAGTATGTGTGCCTATTTGTTGTGGGGATTAAATTACTCCCAATAATATGTTTGCAAAGGTAACGTTCATGTGATTGTGTGCATATGTTATTCTACAAGAGTGCTAACACTACAAGTTACGATACTTGCACACTTAGATACTTAGAAAGCATGGGAAAACAACAAGCATAACGCGCACGTCTCGAGCGGCTGCTTTCCGATCTGCCGCTTCCCGACGCACGCGACGACCGCGGCTTGCATTAAATACGGTCTGATACCACACACAAGTAGCGCGCGGCCCCTTTCGTTACCTGCACAACTAGTAATTCAAGTTGCAGCGTTTGGAAAAAGGAAATAATTCTCTTGAGCCCGTCCATGCCAATCGCGAGGGAAGGCACAGTGCAATCAAATAAATTCGGAGGTTCCAAGTGCCAAAACCGTGCCAAAACCACGAAATCAATATGAAGCCCGCTGTAATGGGGAGTCTCAGGAATAATTTTAAGCTCTGGGGGTTCTTTAACGTGCACAAAAATCAAAGCACACGGTAACAAGGCTGTTCTTGCATTTTGCCCCTATCGAAATGCGGCCGCCGTGGCTGGGAATCGAGCACGCGTCGTAGAGCTTAGCGGCGCAACACGCCTGCATTTACCGCTAACAAACGGCGGATGCCACCACAATTCAACAACGCGACACGACTAAACAAACGGCCGTGCACTAAAAACAGGCATATGACTATTCCGCTTTCAAGATATTACACGCGAATGCGAAAGTATGAGACTTACTTGACTCGGCGCACTGCAGTTATCTATGCTTGTCGTCTGTCCTTCTCGTACCACTTCCCAGGAAATCTGTAGAACTTCACGGGCGGCGTAGGACCTTTCGTGTTTTCGAGGCTGATGTAGCAATCAACAACACATCAGTATTGCGTGCCACCTTTCCTGGCTGATGAGGTCGCACTCGGCGTCGCAAAATCCACGCGCACGAGCGCTCCCGCCGTACAGAACACAGGCGAGCGCTAGCGCAGCGACGACCCTCCAAACTTCCATCGGTCCGCTAGGGGAGCATTCGGCGCTGGTGTCGCGTGGGCAAACTTTAGGTTGCCTCGTCTATTTCACGCGGCTGCCGCTAGACCAGAATGCACTGCACGCTGCAGCGGCAGCGAGCAGAAGGCAGAATGGCGGCCTGCGGTGCGCGTACTGACAGTGCGGCTGTGGTTTTTTCAACATCCGTGCGGGATGACAGCGCGAGTGAGGACGCCTGCTTGAAGCGATTTGCAACCTTCCATGTGTATACGATGTGAAACGCATGGACTACCGCGACACAGAGCGCAAGAACAACGCGTGGGAAGCTATACGAAAGCAGTGTGGTCTCGCCACAGGTAAGCTGCATTGCGCAGCTCCTGTACTAGCTGGTGGTAGTCGCCGAGTTGAGGGCGCTTGTCGAATAGCTTTCGCATGTACATGCATGGTCCGCTTCCGTTTTTGACGTAGCCGAAGTACTAGCAATATGAGTGCGATGTTCTGGCTGTCAGGCACGGCGGCCGCATTTCGATGGGGGCGAAATGCGAAAAACACCCGTGTGCTTAGATTTAGGTACACGTCAAAGAAGCCCAGGTCAGAAAGAAAGTGGTTTTCGCACGTAAAACCTTGTTTTTTTTTTCAGGCTGTCAGGACAAGTTAACGCCATCCCGCAAAAGTTTTCATTTTAGCGCACAAACAGCGCGCGGAACGAGAAGCGCGCGCGCTACCCGAACGACACGCATGCGCCATGTAAACAGCTGTTCGCCGCGATAGTGAAGTTGCGCTCCCGGACGCACAGATGGCGCTAGCCTCGAGCTGCGCGCGCACGCCGAACTCTAGAGGAAGCAAATTTCTTGCGCCCCTGGCGTCGCTAGCGCAGCGTATCCGACTTCGCCTGCCGCGGCCTGGCGCGCCGAGAACGCCGGACTATATCTTGGCCTTTTTTGTCGAGATGGCGCGAGCGCCATCACGTGACTCTGTTCCACCAATAGGGACTCCCAGACCGTAGCGCTTGCCCTCGCTGAAGGGTTCTGGTGAAAACGTAAAAGAATGCCGCTGCATTTATCTTTATTTAAGTGGCTTAGTGGTAGCAGTATCAGCTTGAAAAGCAGAGTTCAGCCCAACTTTTATAGTGCCGCACGGTGATGTTGCGATAGCAGTATCTTGTATCTTCAGCTACAGGATACATTGTTTCGTGCATCGGAAATACACATACTGACACACGTATTGCCAGATGTATCCTGATACAGATACAAGATACCCAAAGAGTACCTGAGATAGTATCTAAGATACATGTATCTTCGATGCTGCCCATCACTGGTTGCTGGTATATTTATTTCAAGCACAACGTGCTGTCTGGGGTAGTTCTTGATTCTACTCTTACTTTCGAGGTCGATGTAAGCTGACCTAGCTATCAGAAAGCTGGAGGCCAAACAAGCTAAGAAAGTCTGCAATGTTATCGAGAGCTTGCTGCATCACTCTTGATTTGTGTGTAAGATAGCTTTCCTATAGACGGTAGTACCCCATAGGCTAAAGTACTTCTTGTAGTATGCCTGTACTTTTGGCGTGGGTGGGCCAAATGTACCTCCAACTCTCACCTCAAATTTTCTGTCTTTCAAAAAGTTACGGTTGAACTTAAGTGCTCTACCGCAAATTTTCTTGCTCATGGTTCCTCATATAGCATGAGGTAGTGTATTAAAAGCCTCTTCACTCTCTTCATTCTTTCATAAGCTGTATTATACAATACCCTCTAATAAAGTTTCTGCTATTTACCCTCGACTCATATCTGCCAGAAGGGACAACTCTAGAAAAGCTTTTCTTTCTGCTGTGTGCATGATATTGTATGAGCATTCACGTCTAATATCAGTTACCTGATAGGGTACTTACTATGCCTGATCATGCTTATTTGTGCAGTGCTGTTCAGCAGTACATATTGACGGAACGTTTTCTACGTTCGAAGTATCGGAAAGGTGCTTGTTTTACAATTGTGCCCCTCGCTTTCGGTTGGTGTAAGTATTGCTTGTTAGATGTCGCATATGCATGCCATTTACGCAAACTATAGCCTTTGAAAGTCTAAGGGTTTAATAAAGAATGATGAATTAAATCTAAGTGTAAGTGCTTTTTTTACATGTGACTCTCATCGAAATACAACAGTCACGGCTGGCGATTCAATCGCTCACTTTCTGTTAGCAGACAGATATCATAGCCACAGTGGCAGGTGAATGAATTAAAGAACGATTTCGTTGTCGACAGATGTGCATTCTTGCCTATATGTCGGTAAAAATTGCAATAAATGAATGTGTCCTTGCAAGAAAGCCGTTCTTGACCCTTTATTGAATAAACGGCATATTGTGTAAAAATGAAATGCAGAAATTTCTTTTAAAATCCCAGGGTGATATGTTCTTTTAAGTAGCATGGTACTTCATTACTTATAAAGGCAGTAATGACAGAGGATACCGTTACAAGAGTTTACAGACTAAGAAATGTGATCACAGACTTATAAGAAACTGTTATTAGAAACATGTTAGGCATGGATATTTCTGCACACTTGATTAGCTGTGGACGTACAAGAACTGTCTATATTCAAAGGATGCAATTATTCACAGGAATGGATGCAAGTGGCTGATTTCACTGTACAGTTTTGATTTGCTTTTGTTTCACCTACGTAACAACAGGCTGCTTGCCTGATTTTTGCATTGTTACACGAGTTTTACATGACGTTGCAGGAGGGTGCATTGTCACTGCGCCACATTAGCAAGTCGATAATGTTATGTAACTGTTTAATTACTGTCCACAGGAAGGGTTAATACGGGTGCCATAAGGAAACAAAGTCCGCAACATATTCAAGGTTTATTGGTTTCTGTGCAGGAGAGAAAAATTCTCCGTCAGAGAAGAAATACAAGTTAACGTGCATGAAATATTCGAAAACAAATTGACGACGCTGTTTATTTAAGCCACGGAGATAAACATGCTATTGCAGAAAGCTCATTACCATAGCCTGGACGTTCGGCATGTCAAATTTAGTAAGCAAGTGAGGCAACCTTTCAAGATGCATCACCAAATTTACGCGTGAAAAAATCGACAGATAAAGAATGCATCTAAACCGTCTAAACGGTAATCCGCGCAACGTTGAAACTTCGGGTACCTTGCTGTCTTGTCATTTTCCCTTGACGAAGTTGCAAATATTTAAACTGCTCCGTGCGCACTATTTTTGTATGCTACTCAACGAATGAAAATTGTGACGACCGCAAGAGGCCATGTCGTCTCGTGGGTATCGAACATCCCGTAGTATTGACAACATGCAAAGGTGTGTCTACAGCGTACGAAGCAAAGGTGAAAATGCACTTCATTTGCTACATAGCGTGTCAACGAACGCGTAAAAATGGGAGGATGGAATGTGCGGTACTAGTTTTTTATTCTCCCTTTGCGTATGTACCGTATCCAGCAACACACGTCTTCGCGCATTGCACTTGTTGAGCGAAACGCCATCTCCCAAAACAAACCGTCATAACACCGTCGCGTGCTCACAATCATTCCTTCCTAGGACTTCAGTCGACTGGAATAATCTACCAACATCATTAGTAAGCATCAGTGACCCCACTCGTTTTAAGAATGCACTAATCAACATAAAATAATGTATGGTGGCAAATGGCATAATTATGTACTTATTCGTGGACATTGTCTGCTTGCTAAAGTGTATTATTTCTGTATTTTTCATGTTATGTAAGTCTCTGATATTTGTTATGAATGCTATACTACTTTTTTCATATTGCTTTTGTTCGTTGGAAATTCCTTGAACTAATCCTGCATTTTTTACTCTTCGAATGTATTTTCGCCTCTCCCCTCTGCAATGTACAATTATGTACCTTGAGGGTATCACAAATAAATAAATAAATAAACCGGGAAACAGCTCTCTGCTCAATTTAGAGGGAAAATCGCAATGATCGCTACGACATTGCGACGTTGCGACCAACCGGTGGGTCGCAGTCGAAAAGTGGGGAGTCGGCACTGCGACTGCGACTTTCGTCGCATGCGACGGAAATCGCACTTCCGGTGCTATGAAAGTCGCATCATGTGAAACAGGCTTGACGCGTGGGCGCGATTCACAGCAGCCGCCGCCGACAGCCCCCGAGACGAAGCGTGCTACGCTGGCGCCATCTCGTAGCCATCAACGCCTCGCTACGCTTTTCTCCTCACGTTTTCGCCACACCCTCCTCATGGTTGCGCTACGCTATCCTCTCCTCTTTCCTCCTCGCATCTTTCATTCCCCGCTCGCTACGCATTCGCGTTCATCTTTCGCTGTGCTCGTTCGCTCGGTTACGCCGCCGACGCCAACGCTCGCTGCAGCAACGGACGATTAAGAGTTGCGCTTTTTCTCGCTCACTTCGAGTACGAGGGACGGTGAGAATGTGCCACGGGCTCTAGAAAAAATGCAAGGAGCAGGGTGTCGAACCGAACCGTTACGGAACTGAAAACAGCAGCTGAATCGTAACTTTCGACTGAATAACTGGAACCGAACCGTATATTTTCTTCCACCACCTTGGAACCGAACCCGAACCGGAATTTTGGAGGAACTGCTCCCAACCGGTTCGACCACAGGTTTAGCTCAAGGCTGTGTTGTTGCAATACAGAACAGCACGCTGTGTACTGCTAGGACCCATTCTTCCATTACACTGTAGCGCTGATCGGAAACAGTCACGTGGCTCTTCATAGCGATCGTGTTGGCGCACCCATTGTATACGCATGATCAGTTAAACTGAGTGGGAGCGCACTGTCTACGCAGAGCATCGCTGACGCGGTGATGTCGGGCAGGAAGTGTGCTCACGGCAGCTGCTCTGTTCAGGCACAGCCGCGCATTGGTTGAGCTGTCCGATACGCGCACCTTCAGTGACTGCTGTTGCTCCTGCAGCTAGAATGGGGGGGCGGGGGTATACGTGGAAGTTTTCCACGCTTTGCTTTGCTCCATCCTTTGCTTCGTTCCACGCTTTACGTTGCGTTTCGCTTTGCTCGGTTATTAATAGGCGACATCTAAAATTTCTGTAACTGTACGATTTTTGCATATGTTTTAGGTGGCATTATTGTTTGTTTTTGAGGCAGTTAGTGTAAGAGTTCCGAGGATACCCAGGATAGAAGATTTATTGTTATGAAATGTAAAAAAAAGTGTTGTATTAATGCGAGATCTCCACTCATCCACGCTAAACGATGAGTTCTGTCGTAATTACTTTTAGTCGACACTAAACATTTTGAGTGACTTTTGCACAAATTATTGTTTACTGTTTGCATTTATGCGAGCACTCGGGAAGTAAGTTAAATATTATGATGATGCAGGAAGTATTTGTAAAATTGCGTTGGTTGCGACTGCTCACCTCTGCGAAATGAACTTACGTGTTCTGTTAGGACTAGGCGCGTTGTCTACAAAAATGAACGCGGAATCCATGGGAACTTAAGCATCAGATGGGGCATATTAATTCACTTTATGCAGGACAATGTGGCCAACGAGCACGAGCAACTTCAGGTGAGTATATTGACACAAAATTTTACTATTTTGTTCATTTTGCTCCATTAGATATCTGTCGACTTCACAACTCCAGTAAGGTGCCAGTATTCGTCGAGTGCGCAAGAAATCGCTCATTGCGTTCTCTTTTTAATGTGAGCGGTTCAAGACTCGCTATAAATAAAGCGTGGCTTCTTGACGTAGGGATGGTTTACATGGGCTTCTCTACACGTCACGAAAATCGCAGGTAGCGCTCACGTGGTATTAGAAACCCCTGAAGCATGCACCGGTAATCCTGCAGGTGCATACAGTGACTGCAAGCCACACAACGAACGTATCGCTGGAAGCTGGACGCACGCCGCATATAGACCATTCTTTTCTATTTCTCTCTGCGCGTCTATTCGCCTCTGTCGGCACGCGCAGTGCCCTTCCCACCTTCTCTCCCCATATATACTGTCATCTAAAGCTTTCAATACGGCTTCGACCACAATGGACTCGTGCGTCAGTGATACATCGGGACCACCACACTGCGATTCTCATGACGTCTAGGGGAACGAAGCGAACCGTTGGCTAAGAAGCCGCGCTCTATTTGGCGAGCGTTTCGAATTTTCCATTATTGCTTGAACGTTCGAGGAATTTAGGTCTGTTGCCGTTATAACGAAGCCGGCAGCTAACAAAGCACTATATTAAAAAAAGAAAAAGAAAGCGCAAGCATTTGATTTCAGCACTCATGTAACAGAACAATAAAGATAAAAAAGTTGCTTGAGCTACATCAGTAAAACAGCCCTTCTGCAATACCAAGAACAACCCACTCTTACTGTGAAATGGGTAAGCCAGATAACGTGCGAAAAACCAAAAGCGGTTGACGGCGCCTCCTTGAAGTTACCGCGCCAGCTCGCTGTGCCGTCATTGATTTGGGCGGCGTCTGCTCGAGTCTAGTTAATTTTTATCGCCAGACGAGGACTACAATGCGTTCGAAAAGAGCCAAAGACTGAACTCGGCAAGTTTCAAATCTTGCCGACACACAACGGCCTTAATGCGCAAAAAAGTTTTAGAAATGTGACGTCTCATCAATGTGCCGGTGCTAGAGCAACACCACCTAGATAGATAGTACAAGGCCTGTTCACTCGCATCCGAGAGACGTCATGCTACTGGCCCGACTGCCATAGAATCTAGTGGGTAGGCTGCCGAGTATGCTGCCGAGTAATTTTGACGTCACCGCTTTCGTGCGTCAAATTTCGGGCCAGTAGCGCGACGTCATGGATCGGAGTGAATAGGCCTTGTGCGATCTAGGTTATTGGTTAGAGTCACGGCAGGAAATTTAGTCAGTGCAACTTTAGTTTTCATTGTCACTTTTATTATTACATATTACCTATTACCGCGAACTTAAACAAAATAGAGCTTTGAGAGAATGTTTTATCAATCTAAACTGATTTACTGTTTCTCGTTAGTGTTTCTTTCAGAAACCAAAGGGTGGAATTTAGGGGGGTTGTAGGGGTAACAAATTATGTACCACACATGGCGCCACGAAGTCTCTATTATTATTACTGCACGGCTTTGTACACACCGGCTTACACAGAGCAACGTGATCCGTTCGTTTCAAATTTTGTCGGGGTCTGGAAGCACCGCATAGCTTTTTAGTTCGATGTTTATTGTCCGTTCAGACCAGCGTATTCTAACAACTATATATTCAAAACGCAAGGATAAAGGAATCGGGCTACAACTTCGCAGCAGTCATTCAATTCAGTTGACGTCGAAAAAAAAAAAGTGAAGTTATGCATCCTCTCGATCTGCCGCTCGCTACAATGATTTCCGATAGCGCTCGGTCTGAGTGCGTCAGTTATTCGTTGTCCCTCACCGATTACATGAGTATATATGCTGAATTGAGTTCAAACTAATTTTGAAGTGAAGCTCATATATTCCTACGCGGGTCAAACAAGTTCGCGCAAACATCCCGAGATGGGGGCCTTCTGCGTTCTTTTTTTTTACGTTTTTCTTTTCTTTAAACGCCCGTCGCGTGACGGCCTGACGGAAGCATATGGAACCGGTGGGGGAGGGGGCAGAGAGTTTCAGCCAGGATGGATTGAAGCCGAGGCGCCAGACAGGCAGGTGGCAGGGCAACGGCGGCGACGCGGCGGGAACAAAGCCAACTCAGCTTTGCAGATAGACAGACGCAGACGCCGCCGCTTGCGCAGGCATCGGCCGCGAGTGCTACGCGCCCAGATAAAAAGGGAAGACAAAAAAAAAAGAGGAAAAAGATGTAGTGACAAAAGGAGCTAGCTGTCTGCGCTGCGAAACGTGCCTGTGACACAGTGCAGAAGCAGCACGTGAAACAGGTCTTGCAGGTAGCTTCCTATATCCTTTCTTTTTGCACAGGCATATTTCCTTTCGCTAGCGAATCTTCTTTTTTTTATCTGCCTTTCACTAAGCTCTTCTTTTCTTTTTTTACCTGCGCCCGGTTTCACGTACGTTGCGCTATTGCGCCGGCAGCAAAACAGGTCGCGGAACAGAAACGCAGGGAACAAAAATAATAAATCACTTGGCGAACGACGTTGCTTGCTGCAGGCGCGCCATCTATGAAGTGGCGGTAGCGCCAACGGTTATCAAGCTTCGCAATATCACCTCACGGCGGCGCCACCAATCTTGAGCGCGTGGTGCTAGAACTGCGGTCGCCAAGTCGCAGGTTATCGATCTGATAGCGCGGGTTGGGGATCTCTGCCACCTGCTACAAACCTGAGCAACGAGTGCATTTACACGTATGTGGTGTCATCCCGAATCAAAAAAATAAAAGGAAAGACAAGCGCACATTACTGAGGTAGACAAGCAAAATGCGAAAAGGAAGGCTCTTACAGAGGGAAAATAGGGTAATCCGTACCATCAAGGACCGCGCTCATTATGGCAAGTTAATTAATCTAGCCATGAATATTTCCTGGTACCCTATTAACGTAGCTATCGGAAAGCGATGTCCAGTCCACATCGGTACTGGATGCGGTCATTTACTCTAATAGCCAAAAAGCTGCAGAGCGCCCGACATCACTATAGTTGCAGCGGCACTACTCTCACATTTGACTCAAAATAATCGAGCAAGAAAAAGAGAGAGAGAGAGGAAGAAAGAAACTAATATGGAAAATCAGTTCTGTGGAAACCCGCAAGATGGAGGAAGTTTCAAGAAAGGCAAAAACTGTTATCCATCCAACTGCAGCTCGAAACTACGAAGGTAACCCGCTACTCCCGCAACTGTTGGGTGGATGACAATTATTGCTTTGCGAAGATTGTTGTTCGAAACTGCGAAGAGCGAAGTCAACGTAGACGTCTGTTCCTAACTTCCTGTTGCCTGCACCGCATGCATATTCCCTCTCTCTCCCCTTCTTCTTTTATGAGTTTTTAATGCCGTTGGTCAGAGGGGAGTCGCTTGCTAAAACCGCATAGAACGAAAACACGTTATAGTATTATCGCTGATATCTTTGCAACCATACTACGCCCGCGCCTTACTTTTATATCGTTGTGTAGACTAAAGAAGTCATTACGCGATCACGCATGTGTAGGTATAGCTTATCAAACTCGAACTGGTGTCCACGAGTCGTAAGCGAGACAGAACAAAGGGGAAAGGCGCAGGTAGGTTAGACAAATGGGAACATCCGGTTTGGTAACCCACACTGAGGAACGGGAGAGGGGGGCGCACAGTCACACAAGGTGCACAGACGCACAATCACAGCCGATAACTATCAACGCACTCTATCACGGCACAGTACTACTTGTAGCACTGCGATTCAGGCTACAGTCACTTGTACAAGTCTGTTGACCTTAAAAACTGTAACAGTACCCTCGTCGTCGTCAGCTGCTATGACTTGTAAGGTTCGCATCCAAAATGTGTTGTAAACGAGTTGCAAGGGCTACAAGTTTGCAATATGTTGATAAAAAATTCACGCTTGCTCGTCTACGCAGGGCAGTCTCGGAAGTCACCAGCGAAGGGCCATTTCTTTACAATAGTGTCTAAACACTCTGGAAAACAAACGAGCATGCATGCGAAAAGGTGAGGCCTGGTGAGGGGCCCTTTAATGCTCTCGTGCACTTGGTTGAACTTGGTTCCGTGGTATAATGGACACTGCAAAGTTTAACAGCTTGGTGTCGTGAGGTTTTTGTCAGCTGAAGATGTTTCCCGAAAAGAAATTAGGCGCCGTATGGCTGCCGTGTACGTTGAACATTGCATTTCATTGGCCACTGTCAAGCGTTGAACAAAACGGTTCAAACGTTGCAAAGACTATCCAAGACCGTGCCAAAGCCACCGTGCAATTACCCCAACACAATTGCAAAGGCTGATTAGTCAAGAACGGAGGATAAGCATCGATGAATTGGCAGGGCGTGTGAACATCAGTCACGGTTTTCTCGGTTATCGGATCTTGCGTGCGCAATGGATGCCCAAGATTTTGAACCCCCGCCAGAAGACGGAGAGGTTCGGCGCTGCCTTGATTAATATAATCGGGTACCACAATGAGGGTGACGAATTTTTCTCGGCAATTGGGACCGGGGACGAATCATTGCGAAACTACTATGAGCCTGAAACACGACGGCAAAGCTTACAATGGAAACATCTGAATTCACCACCCCCAAGGAAAGCAAAGGCCGTGATTACCGCCGGAAAGGTGTTGTTGACTTTTTGTTGTTGTTGTTGTTGTCAGCGGCCATTTGCTAAACCTGGAGAGACTATCTATCGTTTCTGATATTGTAAAACAGACGACGTGGAAAATTCAGGAATGGGTTAATCTTGCTCCACGACAATGCCCGTCTCCACGACGCTGATGTAGTTAACATAAAACTGGCAAAGTTCAAGTGGGAAACGCTGCAACATCCGCCATACAGCCCAGACCTGTCGCCTTTTGACTCCCACATTTTGGACCATTTGAAAAAAAAAAAAACAGCTCAATTGAGGGAACCAGAATCGTGACGGACGATCATGTGAAAGAGTCAGTTACAGACTTTTTGAAGCAGCAACTCAAGGAGTTTTGTGCGACGGGAACCACGTGACTTGTTAGTTAGTGGGACAAATGTCTAAATGCTCATGGATACTACGTTTAAATAAACTACGCCGTTAGTCATATATTCGCATTGACTCACATTCATTTGACTCGCCCTCGCATATCTTGCAAAACTGCTGCTTTTTATATGTGCTCTATGTTGCGACTATAATTTCGGTGCAATTACAATACACGACACAGCAGCTCCTGCGCAATACATTCTAACAAAGGACAGCGTCATGGAGATTTTCCCCTGGTCGTTGTATATAGGCACAAAAATGCAAACAAGGTTTTTGAACGACACACAGAGAGAGATGCAAATGAGAGAAAGGGAGGGAGGTTAACAAAATTTCATCAAAATATTTGTCCTCAACTTGTTCATTTCATGGCCTTTACATTTTTCATATCAGCGGCATGCCCTGCTTTTCTGGTTTCAAACTGATATAATTCTAAAGTTCGTGTGATATTTTCTTTACCTATTAAATAGACAAAAAACATGGAAGCACTGATATAAGTTATTTCGAGCACAATTTTTGAGACATACGAGCATATTCTTTTATGAAAAAATACGTATTTTACTTGTCTTGGAGATGCGTAGCGTTCAAGAATTTGTTTGCAGCATCTTTTGCAATGGCAGTGCAGTTATTACTAATATATTTCATCCCTCGACAAATGCCATGAGGAAGAGGCCGAGCCGCTGCGTGATGCAGCGGCTCGGCCAATGTGCAGTTTGTGCGAGAGCGAGAGTTTGCGTTAAAAATTATCCCGGAGTCCCTACTACGGCGTGCCTCATAATGAGATCGTGGTTTTGGCACGTAAAACGCCAGAATTTTTTTAAAGATTTTATTGAATTATTTTATAGTTATAATAACCATGTTAATGCACCGACGAGGCCACATAGAAAGCTCGAATTGCGATGGCAATCATAATGCAAACTCTAAAGACTGTCTCAATACAAAAAAAAATACGAGATCACAATACTGCAACACATTAGCATATGAGCAATTTGGCGCACGAGCAGGCAGCGTCCGTTCGCAAGTGGAGGGAGCGATCGCGTCTCGAGCGAATTCGAGAGCAGAATCAGAGGCCCCTGGCTCCAGTCACACCGGTGCAGCAAGAGTTGTCTGAAACAACTTCGGGTGAACCTCCAAAGGCGATGACGCCCAACATCAACAGCGCAAGCCTGTACAGACACGAATGCACGGCGACGCTTACCACCGGGGGGCTCCCGAATGTCAACGGGAACAGCAAGAGCATTTGGACACTAGCGCACTGCGGCGATACTGCGGCAGGTAAATGACGCCCTGCAGGCTGCAGGATGCCGCCTCCCTCAAATGCGCCTGCGGCGAGAACAACTGTGGAAGTCATACATGTCATATAGACAGTCTCCCATGGCTGCGCTCCAGTGGCATCGACCCCTCTCCGCGAGGTGGATAGGCCGTGCAATGTCCACGTGCGTGTTGTTGCACGGAAAGAGTAGAACTGTGCAGTATCTTTCCACCATCGCCTTATTCATACACCACCTTTGTCTCCCTATCCTTGTGGCTCCCATAAACCCCTTCCTCAACGAGGAGTCGCACATTAGATCCACGCCCCTCAGTCCGACCCCCCCCCCTCTCTCTCTCTCTCTCTCTCAGACGTACTCATAAATAAAAAAGAAAATGCGTGTTTCGTGAACACTTCCGACCTTATTTACCTAACATATGTGCCTTTATTTTTAGGCCCCATAACGATTATTGCCCACAAAAAAAGAAAATTTTCGAAGAGCGTTTTCTTAGCGGACGGATTCGTGAACAGCGCGAGGTGGTGCATGTATGGACAGTGGCTTGTTAAAATGCAATTTTTGCCTTATTACACCCATGGCGCGCATTTAACTGTTAACTGAGGTGTTAAACGTTATTATCACATCTACATAAGAAAGCTTCATATATTGAATTATAGCCGTTTTGTTCTGGAATGGTGAATGCTCGCAGGGAGCTGGTGTGCAGCCAATCGTACGCTTGCGGATCGTACAATGAACGCTTGTATAGGGGGCTAACTCGTGCGATTCCAAGTGAAATCATTGAAGTGGAATGATGAAATAAATTGCACTAATCAACCTTAGCGTAGATATTGCATAGGCGTAATCATATCCGGTTGATGCTCAAGGCCTCAACCTACATAGTATGACCCTGGAAGAGTGTAGCTGTTTGGAGACATTCAACCATAAGTCAGCTGTGATGTAAACCTTTCCGCATAATTATATCTAGACCATGGAAGTATTGGGCTGCGGCATGCGTCAGAGCTTTCTATACCGCTTGCGCCGTTGGTACGAGAGAACTCTCTTTCAGCGCATGCACTGTGATGACCCCAACGATGCACGTATAGGACACGCATGCCGATAGCCGTGCCGCCTTCGTCGAGCGGTAATCCAGTAACACGTTGGAAGCAATACCTACGCCAATATCAATTATTCCTTCACCTATAGGCCACACACGCGACTCCCTTTCCGGGAGTTGTCGCATTCCTCAATCAGTGCACGGGGTTTACACGGAACTTGCCAAATGAGAGCGATGATAGAAGAGCACTGCGCTCGGCATGCGTCATTGGGGCCGCTATGCAGTCGCAGGTGTGCCGGAACACTTAGCGACAGCCGTGGGGAGGATTAAGCGTTATTATGATGGACATTTCGGACCGCGTCGACACATCGAGTGCTGATACCAAGCCTGCTAGTGTATGTTGTGCGCATGCGTTACATTATTTATTTATTAACCCATTTCTTCTTTCTCTTTTAATTTCTAGTTTTTCGTATTCGGTGTATTCCTTTCAAGCGAAGTGGCCCCACACCGCATGGGAGTGCGGCCACCTCTGCACCAGGAAATCGAATCCACGACTTCTAGCTCAGCAGCAGAACGCCGCACCCAAGAACGGCTCCGGTATGCGAAAGAGAGACAGAGAATATAGTTTGAGATAAGGTAGAAAGAATTGGCCTTATAACCTGAACCCTCTCGCAAGTAGAGTGAAATGACTGGCAAGCAGTCACTCCCGTAAAAAAATTTCGTTAGTTTTAGATTTCAGCCTTAATATGCTGCTTCGCACTTTTAATATTGAATATCCTGGTACAATTTAAGATAAATGGCACGCGCTGTCAGTGTTGTTTCGTGACATCTGCCTTTGAGCTGCCGTTGACAAAATTCTCAGGAGTAATTTTGTCTAGGATGTAAGATCTGGTATGAGCAACTTTGGTGATGGAATATTGTGGCAATATAACCCGCATAAACAGCCTGTCATATAGCATGGCATGCTACATAGTATAGGCGGTATATAGTATACTTATCTAACTTGGGTTTCTTTGGTATTCAAGATGACTCAGCAGAGGATTGTGCAGCATCGTAGATGAAAATAATGAAGTTTTGCGCAGAAAAGCTCGATATAAACACGGCTGGTGCACAGTTTGAACGTGTACATCGACTAGGCAAATACGATGCAGACAAGCACCGCCCCCCCCCCCCCCCCCCCTATAGCAAAGTTCACATTTCTTAAAGACAAAGAACAGGTTCTTGCAGCTGCACGTAAGCTTAAAGGCTCATCATTTTTCATACGCGAAGACTTCTCGTTTACCACTCGCCAAGCCAGAAGAAAACTGATAGTTTGCTAAGACGCAAAACAAACCCTATAGATTATGCCCAAGTTTCCCGCCTTCGTCGCGCCGATGATAATCAAGACGATGCGACTCTTGTAGCATACACTGATGCCAGTGTTAATGGCACCATGATTCACACAGCTCTTGTGTGTCCATTGATACCAGAGGCAGGCCAAACGTGCTCGTATGTTGTCGATCCTGCACCACCGGCCTACCTTGCCGAGCTTGCTGCCATACGAGACGGCTTGGCCGCGTTGCTACCTACTGTTCAAGATGCTCGATACTCTCAACTCATCATTCGCACAGACTCGACTCAAGCCATCCACGACATACGTAGGGTATCTCGGTCCACCCTATGGTCAGGTAGCATTCACCGTCTTGCTGCCACTACGAATATCCTCATACGCGTCCAGTGGGTGCCTCGAGCAGCCCTGCCGGGTCTCCTTGAAGCAGATATGGCAACCCACCCACAGATTACAACATACCCACTTCCACATTTTCCAGAAGACGCCTGTGGACGACTGATCCGGGAAAAGGAAAACCTCCGACGTACCACCCGAGCTCTCATACCTCCGTGTGGGTCAGACCTCCCTGGTGGGTTAACCCGCCGAGAGGAGGTTATACGTTAAGGAGGCTACGTGTCGGGGTCGCGCTCACCCCGTCTGTGACCGCTCTCTGGCCACAACAATACCATGGTCCTTACGGCTCATCGTGCCCATTTTGCAACACAGAAATCCGAAATGTGACAGTGACACACCTATTATGGACGTGCCCAGGACTTCATCTAAGCCGCCTCCGTCACCTCCGGGCAACCGGCCTTCGGCCTGGCCGCCCACCCGACCTTGAATGTTGGATTCATGGACCCCATCATCGTTCACTCCTAGATTTTTTGCACGAGTCGAATCTGTTCGTGTATTTTTAACATCCTTTGTATTATGCCTAAGGGCATGCTTCCGAATGAAAAAAAAAAGAACCGTATAGATTATCTGTTGATAGGCTGCGTATGGGTACACGACACATGTCTAGATATTGCTGCACAAACTGTTGTGCGGTGGAATAGATAGCATGAGAGGCGCACGTGCACTCACGGCCGTCAGGAATCGCGATCTTTTCCCATTATAACACCAATATCACGATCGTTTACTAACATCCGAAGCCTAATATCAAAGCATGAAATGGTTTATTCCTTCCTTGAAGATGCCGATTCTGACATAGTCATTGTCACCAAAACCTGGCTGCATCCAGATAGTTCTGATTATGAAATTTTCTCCCTCGCCAGCACCAAGAATGTCTACCGGCATGACCGCCTTGACAAGCGAGGTGGTGGCATCAGTCTTGCGATTAAAAAAATCATCTTATTACGTTATCTCAGGCTCGAATCTCGAGATCGTTTGGCCGCCTTTCTAACCCGTTCTACGAAAGTGCTTATTTGTGCCTGTTACGGTCCCCCTGATTCACAGCAAACCTTTGTCACCGACTTTCGCAACAGTATTGCTATTGCAATTAAGGCTTGCCCAGCGGATATAATCTATCTATTACGATATTTTAATTTCCCGCACGTTGACTGGGCAGAGCTAATCTCTACCTGTCGAGTGTCATTAAAATTCAATAATTTAACCCTAGACTTCAACTTCACCCAGACTGCCAACCAATCCACTCGCGGTCCCAACATCTTAGATTTAGTACTGACAACCAACCCTGAAACAGTTCAGCTAATAAGACACTAGTATGCTTCTAGCGACCATAATCGCCTCCAATTAATCCTTAATATTCCGTTACCGCAGCGGTGGCGTAGAGGTAGAACACCCGCCTCGCGTGCAAGAGGTCCGTGGTTCGAATCCCGGTGCCGGCAATTTTCCACCGGATTAAAAAAAAAAATCCGCGTGTTGACAAAATTGCATAAACAGGCCTGGAGTGTGGCCTGATCCCGGTGACCAGAACCGGTAACGCACTCCCTCACCAGAGCAGGATTGGCCACCCTGGTGCAGTACTTGGCCACAACCTCCTATATGAACAACACAATCAAACCCCGGCCCTCAGTCCCCAGCAGCTGCGAAGCAACTGACCACGGCGGCGGTCAGATCTGCGACGCTGCAGAGGGTGCTAAGAATCACTGGCTCCGGACAGGCCGCCATTGGAATATGAACCTGGCAACGTTTAACGCTAGAACGTTATCTAGTGAGGCGAGTTTAGCAGTGCTATTGGAGGAATTAGAGGGCAGTAAATGGGATATAATAGGGCTCAGCGAAGTTAGGAGGCCAAAAGAAGCATATACAGTGCTAAGAAGCGGGCACGTCCTATGCTACCGGGGCTTAGCAGAGAGAAGGGAACTAGCCGTCGGATTCCTGATTAATAAGAATATAGCTGGTAACATACATGAATTCTATATCATTAACGAGAGGGTAGCAGGTCTTGTTGTGAAACTTAATAAGAGGTACAAAATGAAGATTGTACAGGTCTACGCCCCTACATCCAGTCATGATGACCAGGAAGTCGAAAGCTTCTATGAAGACGTGGAATCGGCGATGGGTAGAGTGAAAACTAAATACACTATACTAATGGGTGACTTTAATGCCAAGGTAGGCAAAAAGGAGGCTGGAGACAAGGCAGTGGGGGAATATGGCATAGGCACTAGGAATATCAGGGGGGAGTTATTCGTAGAGTTTGCGGAACAGAATAATATGTGGATAATGAATACCTTCTTCCGCAAACGGGATAGCCGAAAGTGGACGTGGAGGGGCCCGAACGGTGAGACTAGAAATGAAATAGACTTCATACTCTGCGCTAACCCTGGCATCATAAAAGATGTGGACGTGCTCGGCAAGGTGCGCTGCAGTGACCACAGGATGGTAAGAACTCGAATTAGCCTAGACCTGAGAAGGGAACGGAAGAAACTGGTACATAAGAAGCCGATCAATGAGTTAGCGGTAAGAGGGAAAATAGAGCAATTCCAGATCAAGCTACAGAACAGGTATTCAGCATTAACTAAGGAAGAGGACCTTAGTGTTGAAGCAATGAACGACAATCTTGTGGACATCATTAAGGAGTGTGCAATGGAAGTCGGTGGTAACGCCGGTAGGCAGGATACCAGTAAACTATCACAGGAGACGAAAGATCTGATCAAGAAACGCCAATGTATGAAAGCCTCTAACCCTACAGCTAGAATAGAACTGGCAGAACTTTCGAAGTTAATCAACAAGCGTAAGACAGCTGACATAAGGAAGTATAATATGGATAGAATTGAACATGCTCTCAGGAACGGAGGAAGCCTAAAAACAGTGAAGAAGAAACTAGGAATTGGCAAGAATCAGATGTATGCGTTAAGAGACAAAGCCGGCGATATCATTACTAATATGGATGAGATAGTACAAGTGGCTGAGGAGTTCTATAGAGATTTGTACAGTACCAGTGCCACCCACGACGATAATGGAAGAGAAAGTAGTCTAGAGGAATTCGAAATCCCACAGGTAACGCCGGAAGAAGTAAAGAAAGCCTTGGGAGATATGCAAAGGGGGAAGGCAGCTGGGGAGGATCAGGTAACAGCAGATTTGTTGAAGGATGGTGGGCAGATTGTTCTAGAGAAACTGGCCACCCTGTATACGCAATGCCTCATAACGTCGAGCGTACCGGAATCTTGGAAAAACGCTAACATAATCCTAATCCATAAGAAAGGGGACGCCAAGGACTTGAAAAATTATAGACCAATCAGCTTACTGTCCGTTGCCTACAAACTATTTACTAAGGTAATCGCAAATAGAATCAGGAACACCTTAGACTTCTGTCAAGCAAAGGACCAGGCAGGATTCCGTAAAGGCTACTCAACAATAGATCATATTCACACTATCAATCAGGTGATAGAAAAATGTGCGGAATATAACCAACCCTTATATATAGCTTTCATTGATTACGAGAAAGCATTTGATTCTGTCGAAACCTCAGCAGTCATGGAGGCATTACGGAATCAGGGTGTAGACGAGCCATATGTAAAAATACTGAAAAATATCTATAGCGATTCCACAGCCACCGTAGTCCTCCATAAAGAAAGCAACAAAATCCCAATAAAGAAAGGCGTCAGGCAGGGAGATACGATCTCTCCAATGCTATTCACAGCGTGTTTACAGGAGGTATTCAGAGACCTGGATTGGGAAGAAATGGGGATAAAAGTTAATGGAGAGTACCTTAGTAACTTGCGATTCGCTGATGATATCGCCTTGCTTAGTAACTCAGGGGACCAACTGCAATGCATGCTCACTGACCTGGAGAGGCAAAGTAGAAGAGTGGGTCTAAAAATTAATCTGCAGAAAACTAAAGTAATGTTTAACAGTCTCGGAAGAGAACAGCAGTTTACAATAGGCAGCGAGGCACTGGAAGTCGTAAGGGAATACATCTACTTAGGGCAGGTAGTGACTGCGGATCCGGATCATGAGACAGAAATAATCAGAAGAATAAGAATGGGCTGGGGTGCGTTTGGCAGGCATTCTCAGATCATGAACAGCAGGTTGCCATTATCCCTCAAGAGAAAAGTATAATAGCTGTGTCTTACCAGTACTCACCTACGGGGCAGAAACCTGGAGGCTTACGAAAAGGGTTCTACTCAAATTAAGGACGACGCAACGAGCTATGGAAAGAAGAATGATAGGTGTAACGTTAAGGGATAAGAAAAGAGCAGATTGGGTGAGGGAACAAACGCGAGTTAATGACATCTTAGTTGAAATCAAGAAAAAGAAATGGGCATGGGCAGGACATGTAATGAGGAGGGAAGATAACCGGTGGTCATTAAGGGTTACGGACTGGATTCCAAGGGAAGGGAAGCGTAGCAGGGGACGGCAGAAAGTTAGGTGGGCGGATGAGATTAAGAAGTTTGCAGGGACGGCATGGCCACAATTAGTACATGACCGGGGTTGTTGGAGAAATATGGGAGAGGCCTTTGCCCTGCAGTGGGCGTAACCAGGCTGATGATGATGATGATGATGATGATGACCATATAAGGGTATAGTAAAAAAAAGCAATTTGAATGTATAGCAAAAGTGACCATACTACCATTATCGCTGACCTAGATATTTTTTTCTGTTCAACAATTCATTTTTCCCTTCCTTTTACAGTAGAACAATCGAGGAAAACTGGTTACTATTTCGAGACAAATTACGTTCATTAGTAAACCAGTACACCCAAGTAATCACAAGATGCAATGATCAATCGAACCCATGGCTCACGTGTTTCCTTCGGCATGTTCGAAACAAAACGAAACACTTGTACAGCAGCGCTAAACGACTGGACACCCCATCACCTTGGGGAAAATACAATCAGTGTTTAAAAAACTACAACTCCGATTTATACACTGCTAAAGGTAAATATTTTTCACATGACCTTCCATCTCTTCTCAAATCCAATCCTAAAATGTTCTGGCAGATTATCTCTCCGAACCGTGACACTAATAATTTTTTTTACATGATAGCGACCACGTGCCCCTTACAGACAATGTGTGTCCTTCATGCTTCAAGACATATTTTTCATCTATATTTAGTACTGAAGATCACTCCACCCTACCTGATGTTCCCGATTTGGACTATCAGTACATGACGCCCATCGACATTACTATCGACGGCATTGTATCTCTTATAAACAATCTTAGGTTATCTAATTCTTGTGGCGTCGATGAGATTAATTCCAGAATACTAAAGAACACCGTTTTAATTTCTAGCAAAATATTATATCGCATTCTCAAACAGTCACTAACTTCAGGAACGCTCCCGTCAGATTGGAAGACTGCGAAAGTAGTTCTCCTATTCAAAAACGGTGACAGGTACTCACCAGATAACTACCAGCCAATTTCACTCACGTGTATTTGTTGCAAAATGCCCGTGCATATAATTGCTTCTCACATATACAACCATCTGGAATCAAACAACCTTTTTTTTCCCTAATCAGCACGGGTTCAGGAAGGGCTTGTCATGTGAGACACAGCTTTTAGAATTCACGACTGACCTGCATTTAGACATGGACTATAATGCACAGATTGATAGCATATTCCTTGACTTTTCCAAAGTGTTTGACTGCGTAGCCCATTGCCGCCTCATTTGAAAGTTAAACGCACTAAGATTGGATTCACTGACACTAACTTGGCTCCGGAACTTTCTTTCTAATCGCCGACAATTTACAATCGTTAACAATCTTTCTTCGCCCCTTTTCTATGTCATTTCGGGCGTCCCACTAGGTAGCGTTCTTGGGCCGCTACTATTCTTAATATACGTTAATGATCGTTCTAATAAATTAACATCCCGAGTGCGATTATTCGCAGACGACTGCATTATTTACCACCCTATAACTAGCCCCAATGATCACCTCATTCTTCAAAACGACCTTCAGCTTATTTCGGATTGGTGTAAAACTTGGTTAATGACTCTTAATTCGTCTAAATGAAAAGTAATGTCCTTCACTCGTAAACACTCAATCTCTTATTTCCAACATAACGTAAACAATAAGCCAGTTTCTACAACTACTTCCTGCAAATACTTAGGCTTTAATCTTGCACCAAGCCTTTCCTGGACCCATTACGTTAATGCTATATGTGCTAATGCTTCAAAATTACTGGGGTACTTATGCCGAAACCTACGTAATTCGCCCTCTAACATCCGCAAGCTAGCTTATCAGACGTTTGTTCGGCCCCAGCTCGAATTTGCCTCTCCAATCTATCACCCCATCATAACAACCTAATCAGCTTATTAGAATCAGTTCAAAATAGGGCCGCCAGGTTTACCTCGCGTAACTACACCTACAATTCAAGAATCTCACCAATAAAACTTGATATTTCACTTTAGCCACTAAGTACTCGACGTGGTTTTGCTCTCATATCATTATTTCACAAGTACGTTCATGCGGATAGGAAATCATTACGGCTTCAAGTCGCACCTTGCACATCTTGCAGATTATATAATCGGCTCAGCTTCACGCGCATCTACGGGAACACTCTTGCATTCAGTTTCATGTTCGCCGACTTTGATCCGGCACTATTTATAGAGCTGGGGAGTCGAGGCACGCCGCAGGGATCAGTCATCTCCCCTTTTCTCTTTAACGCGGCGATGCGCGGGCTCCCGGAACTGCTGTGCTCTATCCCTGGGCTTCACCACAGCCTTTACGCTGACGACGTGACGTTATGGGCAGCGGCGGATGATCCACAAGCTCTTCAAGAGATCATGCAACGCGGCATCGACGTCGTACAAGCTTATGCGGAGTCAAGGGGCCTGACGTGCTCACCGGAAAAATCCGAATACCTCCTGATCAAGCCCAGCAGGAGTAGCTGTCCCAGGGGATTACCACGGAGAAGGCGCTTCCTTGAGCTTAAAGTCGGAGAACTTACCATCCCGGAGCGCCCCAGTATCAAAATATTGGGCCTAGACTTTCAGAACACGCTGCGCTGCGGGCTCATGTTAAAGAAACTCCAGAGGGCGACCAACTACACACTACAGCTCATTCGCCGGGTGGCTAATCGGCACCACGGCATGGGCGAGGGCGATCTGCTTCGACTTGTGCAGGCATACATAACCAGCAGAACCATGTACTCGACACCATATGTCAAACTCGCAGTCACAGATTTAGCCAAATTAAACACCATGATCCGACGAAGCACAAAGGCAGCCTTGGGCCTTCCGGACCACGCGGCCACCGCAAGGCTAGAGGCCTTAGGCATGCATAACACGATCGAGGAGCTCTTGGACGCTCACCACACAGCCCAAGTCCGTCGTCTCTCGCTAACCCCGGCTGGCCGCACAGTCCTCCGGAAGCTCAGTCTCGAGGCTATCCCCGAAATTACAGAGTACGTTACGATTCCGCGAAAGGTGAGGGGGCATATTTATGCCCCACCTCTACCCCGCAACATGGACCCCGAGTTCCATCAGGGCCGTCGGCAGGCCCGTAGTGAAGCCATTTGGCGACGCTATGGCTCGCAAGATGGAGTGGTCTACACAGACGCAGCCAGACACCCTCGCGGCGACCTCATGACTGCGGTGGTAGCTGATCACAACGGAGGACTGCTAGAACATACAACAATCACGGCTGGCCGAGTGGTGGAAGCGGAGGAAACCGCGATTGCCATGGCCATGCATGCGGACGCAAATACCGTCATCAGCGACAGCAAGCAGGCCATCGGCAATTTCGTCCGTGGTAGAATTTGCAAACAGGCGTACCATGTCCTCACACGACGCCCCCTAAGCGGCTTGAAAACCCTCGTGTGGACCCCCGCTCACGCGGCTGTGCCCGGCAACGCGTCGGCTCACAGTTTGGCTCGAGATCTCGCGCGCCGAGCCTCGTCCGCGGATGCGGACGGCGTGAATGAGGAGGAGACACACGAGGAACCCTGCGAGACTTATTATGAAATAGCCCATCGGTATCGCTTGAGGCGTCGCGCGCTCCCACCACCGGCCAAGCAACTCGACAAAACGCAAGCGGTCGCGTTTCGGCGACTTCAGACAAATACATACCCACACCCAAAATACATTAACAAAATCACAGGGGGCAGGGAAAGCGACAAATGTAGGCTCTGTTCAGAAACAGGAACACTCACACACATAATGTGGGAATGCACCTCGCTCCCGTTCTCTCATCCCCCCGTCAGCAGCGAGACTGACTGGACAGCCTGGCTCAGTTCCGGGGACGTCGACCGACAATTGGAACTGGTGGACTGGGCGGAAAAGGCCAAGCAGGCCCAGGGCCTTACTTGAGCCCTAACGCTCAGCCACGTCCCTCTTTACCCTTCCCCCTTTCAATAAAGTTTATCACCACCACCACCTCTTGCATTCAACTGGTCGGTGCTTCCTCGTTCGATTCGATTGTGGGACGCTCTTCCTGATTTCATCTTCTCCAAATCTAATCCCGACAAATTCCGCCAACTCATCAGTTCATATTCCACCGCCTAACTTCAATAAAGTGCATGATGCCTTTTCTTCTTTTTCCAGTTATGTGCTCGCTTGTTTATGAGCTGATTATTTCGCTTATTATTCTTGTATTTTTTCAGTATTGTTGAGTGTGTGTACTGGAGTGGCTATATATATATATATATATATATATATATATATATATATATATATATATATATATATATATATATATATATATATATATATATATATATATATATATATATATATTCATTGTTTATTGAAAGAAGTGTGTCGTTTGTCTTTCTTATAATATTATTTATTGATATTTATTGATACTGCGGTCCTGTTTCCAGGACCTTAGCAGGGTATATATGTACATTACCGACCCTGTTATTCTTGTAGAATACTTTAATGCTTGTATAAGATCTGTATACATGTTTCCACTGTCTGTTACTAATGTATGTTTATTATGTTTTTTTATACGTCCTATATACTCTTCTAATCCTTCTGTAACGCCCACCTTACCCAATGCCTCATCTAGGCTTGTAAGGACATTTTAAATAAATAAATAAATAAATAAATAAATAAATAAATAAATAAATAAATAAATAGCAGTTGTATAGGTGCCGGAAATTTCTGTGTGTGCGCGCTCTCGTACGCATGATAACTTTCGTATATACACCTCTCATAGCATCGTTACAAAATTATGCGAAGTGCCTCTGTCACATCGTCATTGTACTAACCATTGAGCAAATTGTTTGTACTCGTCATCATCTCATATAGCGTTAGAATTAGTTTATGTGTAATCGTGCGTTTCCATGGGTCTACGTTATTATATGTCAGTGAGGCCATGTGAACTCGGACTTTTTTTTTTTTTGAAAACGTGCCACGTATGTAATGCTTCGTACATTGTAGATAGTATCGTCCTGGTGGAATTGTGCCGTCATTGTGACTCAATGTGTTCGCATCGCCTTTTGTTCAAGTGAACTTTCTTATAAACAGCTAAATATATGCGGATCCTCACGGCGCCGCCGACGCCGCCGACGACGAAAATTTGCTTGGAGAGCCCACGTAATTGTTACCGCAATAAAAAGGAACTGCAGATATTCTCTTTGTTCCTAGATTCGACTTGTTCTACAACTCAAATCACAACTGACACCACTCTTAACTAGAGCCATTTCAGTCCTGTCCTGCAGCTACAAGTAGTAATGAGTTGCATGCTCCATTTTGAATGGGGAATAGTCAAATGCCGGTTTGAACTCCATATAATGTTCACGTCTCGGGCACGACGAGACCGTGCGGCAGCCGTATACTGCAAGGACATTTAAGGAGAAAAAGATGAAACGTTTGGCGGCGAAGGGGTCTGCTACATGATCAAAACGCATAGTCTCTCAAAGCAGATCACGGCATACGCATTATACACATGTATCGCTAATGGCCAGTGTTGTCATGATTCAGTAGAAATGAAAAACAATATTACTGGCGTTGACTCACGGCAAGCGAATTCGCTTTAAGTTTGACAATAGCTATTGTCGTTAACTTTTTGCGTCATTCATTACGCATATATATTGCGACATTTCTTCGTTTTTTTTTTTTAATTCCTAGGCCATCTTGAGCTTTCAGTTCATTCGACTCGTCTCCAGTACATTACGAAACTGGCGTGTATATTTAAGAGGAAGCTCTAGCTCGAGCCCAACTCCGACGTGGCCTATTCAAGTACATGCAAACCGTAAAAACATTTTTCCGAGATAACGCCTGGGCCAACCTTAACGAAATGTATTGTATTTGAGAGAGAAAGTTAAACTCTAGTGACTGGTGTAAGCGGAATATCGATTTAGGGCCTTAAATTTGTTAAAAACATTTTCAACAAATTCGAGATCTTGAAAAATATAGAAGCACGAAGTTTACAAATTAATAGCTCTGCATCAAGAACATATATCGCAGTTCTGTAAACGGCATCCACTAGATCATTGAAAGCGGAGAAATTTGATATCTCATTTTATGCCTTACGTGAATTTGTTACGTTGTGTACAAGGGTTCTGCAAAAGCTGTATTTCCATATTACTAAACTTTTTGAGATTCATGTGTAACACGTCAATTTTGTCCGCTTTAGATGTATTGTTATATGCAATTCACATAATTGTGATATCATTTTTTATTGCCGAAAGACAGAGTTGTAAGCTTGATAGCTTCGTTCTCTGAACATTTTCCGTTTTGCCACTTTTTCATAAAAATTTGAAGGCCTACATAAAGCATTCGAAACCAACAGTCACTAGAGTTTAAGTTTACCTTTTAAATGCAACAAACCTCGCCAAATTTGGTGCCGTGGTTGCCGAGAGAAACGTATTTTCCTTTTTCTGTGTGCTCTCTTTCTTTACGTGGATGACTTCATCATAATCGCTTTGTGACAGATAGCGCAATTCTGAGCATTCCGCAGACATCATAGAAAGGCGGAAAATATTTATACGGAATGTTATAATTTTCAACAATCTAATCATATTTATTCAGATAGCAATTATAGGAAAACACCAGGAAAATTTTCGCCGCCGCCGTGATGTTCCGCATACATCGCACGCTAAGGGAGGGGGGGGGGGGGGGGACAGCTGCGTGCGCGTTCCCTTCTCTATATAGCCCGGCAGTGGCTACGCGTGGCTGATCATATACGCGGCCCGCGCGCCCTAGGTTGGAGGTAATCTCGAGCGGGTGCAAAGACAGTCGAGCCGAGATAGCTGGTGGCTTCATGCGCGCTGTCTCCCCGCGCACCTAGTCTCGGAGGCGCCACCTTACTGTGCTCCTGTTCGGAAGTGCAGCGTATCAGCTCCGCCGATTTTCGGCAGGAGCCGCGGATAATCTCATCTGAGCCCATCCACGCTACGACCATCGGACGCCGAACGTCATCCGGCATCCCTGGATACGATTTCCAACGAGGTGGGCCCATTTAAAGCTTTTCCTGAGTGTTTCATCGCTCGGCCACGCCGGCGGGCCGGCTAATGCCTGTTTCACATGATGCGATTTTCGTCGCACCGGAAGTGCGATTTCCGTCGTTTGCGATGAAAATCGCAGTCGCAGTGCCGACCCCCCGATTTTCGGCTGCGACCAACCGGTTGGTCGCACCGTCGCACCGATCGCTGCGATTTTCCGTCGAAATTGCGCGGAGAGCTGCCAAAGGAGCTATTTCGCTGGTTTGTTTTGGAAAATGGCGTCTCGATCGACAAGTGCAATCAATACGCGGAGACGTGGATCGTCGAATTCGGTACGTACGCGAAGGGAGAATAAAAAACTTGTACCGCAGATTGCATTCTCCGATTTCTATGCGTTTGTTGACACTCTGCACGGCAAATGAAGTGCATTTTCACGTTTGCTTCGTACGCCTTTGCGAGTTGTCAGTGCTAGGAGGTGTTCGATCCCCAGCAGACGACGAGGTCGCTACAATGTTTTGAGTAGCATGCAAAAATCGCGCTTACGGAGCAGCTTGAATTATTTCAACCTCGTCAAGGGCAAATGACAAGACAGCAAAGTACCCGAAGTTTCAACGTTGCGCTGAACGCGGTACCGTTCAGTTGCATTTTCTTGTCGGTTTTCAAGCACGAATTTCCCGATGCATCTTGAAAGCTTATCTTGCCTCTTATTAAATCTGACAGAGCAAAAGTGTAGGCTATCGTAATGAATTTGCTACGATAGCATTAAATCCGTGGCTTGAATAAAATATTACATGCACGTTTGGTTGCACCTCTTCGCTGGAGAATTTTTTTTTTCTTGCACAGAAACCAATAAACATTGACTATGTTGCGGACTTTGTATCCTTACTGCATCTGTATGAACACTTGCTCTGCAAGGTAACTAACTGCACAGCTAGTAGATTAAGTAAATACAGTGACAACGTACCCTCCTGCACAATTATGTAGAACTCGTGCAACAATGCGAAAAGCAGGCAAACGCCCTGTTCTTGTGTGGATAAAACAGTATAAAACGACACGCTGAAGAAAAGTAAATCTAAACTGTGCAGTGAAGTCAGCCAGTACAAGCAGTTCTTGCACGTTCACAGCTGATCAAGTGTGCAGAAACATTCATGCCTTACATGTTTCTAGTAAGTTTCTAATAAGTTTGTGATCACATATATTAGTGTGTAAACCCATATAACGATATCCGCTGCGATTACTATCTTTGTAAGTAATGAAATACCATGCTACTTGCAAGAACATATTTCACCTGAGGATTTTAGAACAAATTTCTGCATTTCAACTATACACAATATGTGGTTTATTCAATAAAAGAACACAAACTGGGCTTTTTTGCAATGACAAACTTATTCCAAACTTTACTTACATACAGGTAAGATAAAAATTATAGACAGAAATATTGTTCTTCAATTTGTTCACCTGCCACTGTGGCTATAGCATTCTGCTGCTAACACAAGGCGAGGGATTGATTTGCCAGCCATGGAAGTCGCATTTCGATGGGAGTCATAGGTGCGAAAAAAAGCTCTTGCACTTAGATTTAGTTCATCACCTTTTATTGAACCCTTACACTTCAAAATGCTATTGCACGGGGTCATGCTTATGCAAAATCTAACACCAATAGAAAGCAAAGCGCAGAATTGTAAAACAACCATCTTTCGTGATAATTCAAGTGTGTAAATATTCATTGCATCAATATGTATTGTTCAACAGCACTGCACAAGTAAGCATGATCAGGTATAGCAAGTACTCTGTCAAGAAGCTGGTTATACAGATGTATAAATGTCAAGGCATGAATGCTCATACTACGTCGCACACATAGCACAAAGAAAACCTTTTTCAAGAGTTGTCCCTTCTGGCAGATATGAGTGGGCCATCAGCAGCAGAAACTTTATTGCAGGACATTGTGTAATACCGCTTATGAAAAAATGAACAGAATGAAGAGGCTTTTAACCCTTTATTGACGAGTGTTGCCTACAGGCAACACACCAAAAAAGAATTTTTTTCTTGTCGAGTTTAAGTATCGAGTACGAAGTTTCTAGCTAAATGTCTTCGGCCAACACTGAATGACAAGCAGCAAGCGTTGTTGGTTTAGAGCAGGAACACTGGACGAGGAAGAAGAAGTTTGGCACGTGACTCACTGTCTTGTGCAAGCAAGTTCAGAGGAGACAGGCCAATGCAACGTATGCAGCTGCATTGGTGTCGCACATCTGATGTAAAGCAAATGAAATGGGCACCTCTGGTTCACATATGATAAGAGCTGTCTATACAAATGGAAAATAAAGCTAGGTGGCTTCAATGGGGTGAAGCCCACTTCCAGTTTCCTGCCTGGGGTTTTCCCTCTATTGCTGAAAAATTTCTGCAAAATATTTTTTCTTTTTGTTGATTATGCTTACTCTTGACGTGTTTTGCATATTTAGATAGAACAATAAACATGTTTTCTCGGTATTTATATGTCTCGTCATTAAAGGGTTAACAGCAGTACCTCATGCTGCTCTAATAAGAGGAACGATGTGCAAAAACATTTCTGGTAGAACACTTAAACTAACTTTCTGAAAGACAGAAAATTCCAGGTGAGAGTTGGAGGTACGTTTAGCCCACACACACCAACAACACGGGCATACTACAAGAAACACTACAGCCTATGGTGTATTACAGTCTGTGGGAAAGCTGTCTTATACAGAAATCAAAAATGATGCAACAAGCCCTCGACATCACTGCAGACTTTCTTGGCTAGTCTGGCCTCTCGCTTTCTGATAAGTCAGCTCATATCGACGTCAGAAAAAAAGAAATACTAGAATCAAGAACTACCCCAGATTGCACATAGTGATCCACATAGCTGGACAAATATGCCCGCAAGTCAACATCCACAAATCCTCAACTAGTGTAAGCCCATGACGGCAGAGCCAGCATGTGGGTGAAACAATTATGCAATGCCTGGACGCAACTTCCACACCTGGTGAAAAGAATAATCTTGAAATAACGGGGGTGGGCGAGCGGATACTATAGAAAATCGCAGATGCTGTGCTTGTGTCCAAGGTATGGTACGGTATGAATTACCAACAGCACACAAAAAAGACAACTCATCGAATACAGGCATCGGGTAGTAATAACAGGTCTTTCCAACTGTACCATGCTTGAAGACCTCTATGAGAAAGAGCTAACGAACAAGCACCTAGACAGAGTAGAGTTGCAGCCTGCAGCACAAATTCTTTGTCTCAAGAGCTCAGAACCTCGTCCCAAGATACTATGCCAGTTAGCATATGAGATGCAAACACCCCTCCCTTCAGGAAGGCAACCTCGGGAGTACGTGAAGTTGAAACACAACAGGCCCATACCGTGAAATATGGGGACAAACAATTAGGCCAGGAGATTATATGCAGCTGCCAAACAAACACAGGAGGTTGCTAATCACGAAGATGCAAGCAAACATAAGGCACATATAGTACACTGATCTGGCAATAGCAGTGTAACAGTAGTATGACACTACATAAAACTAAACCCCATATAAGTGAGTACCATTTTAGGTCATCCTACACCTAGAAAAGCTGAACGGAAAGCAATCAAAGCAGCACTTGTAATGCAGATTACACCCTGCACAACACCCTGCATGGATTCACCAGAAACTGTCTGGGCCTGCACATCACACAAGATTGTCAGGAAAATCAAGAGATTAACACGCGACTTGCCGGCACATGACCAGAAATTAAATTAAAGGATACATAGCCATGCAGTTATTCCAGGACACAAGCGGGCTTATAAGCCTGACATAATAACTGAAAACTAGATGAGTTTGTGTGTATTCATTATTAACTAAAGTGCAACAGATAGACAACACACAAGAACGAAGCGCTCTGTGTGTTCACTTCGTTCCTGTCCATTGCATTTCTGTTGCAGTATAGTTAATGAATTCATAAGGCTGCACAGGAGAAGAATGATACCTCTGCCCAAGGGCCCGATCTCGCATCCAAATCCACACGTGTGCACACATACACACACAAATGTTGCAAGAGTGCATAGCATGGAGCAGTATCAACAGGATGACACTAGATATGGATGAGGACTAACTTTCAACTGAGGTTCATTTGTAAAAATGTGGCGAGTTGTAAAAGGGCGATGAGCAAAACGAGAACAAGGTGAAAGCAGGAGCCAACGTTTCGACAAGTGGACTTGTCTTCTTCAAAGTCCACGTGTGGAAACGTTGGCTCCTACTTTCACCTTGTTATCATGTTGCTCATCGTCTTGAATTTCCATCTCCTGCCTTCCCCGAATTTTCCCCAGAAAAAGAAAGACATCATTGAAGGATAGATAAAAATTGGTGCTTGATGCAGCCAAACATAAATAAATATGCTACAGAAAGAAAATAGAGAAAAATTCCAAGTGCAGGAAAAAATAATTACAATTGCCAATCCTGCACGCCAGCACCTTTCAAGAAACACTGTTGTTATTCCAATAGACAGACTGACAGTTTGCTTATGCAATGCAAGCACATTCTTCCAGTTCCATGCCATTGGGGAAAAAATGAGTTTCCTGGAAGGTAGCCACTTGCACACTTGGTCATCACTGTTTTTTTTCCCTGGACTTGTATATCTATACGTATTTTCCCCCTTTCCTGCTTTTATGTTTGATTTCATCAAGCACTAGTCTTTTTATTGCTGCACTACTTTGTGGTAACCTTTATAGATCACTGCACTTTCACAATAAACCTTTTAATTAGAAGTTAGCATACCCTGTTCTTACTGCTTCACACTGTAAATTCTTGCTACATTGGCCAAATAAAAGATTTTATAAGGTATCATGAGGGCTATTAAAGTGACTTGCTGCAGTCTAAAAAAAAAACGAATAGCCTGGCTGCAAATGGCACCAAAGAACACATAGGACAAACAAGAAAACCGTGATGATCTAACAATCAAAAGTTTAATGTACACACCGAGTAAATGCTCGCTGACAAGCAATAGACTGAACATACACAAAAAGGAGAAGCAAAAATTCATGTGCATTTCCTGACGGGAAATGCATCCATTTTTAGCGGGGGCCGTGATGTCAAGAATAACCCAGCATTTTTAGATCTACAGCTTCCGTAATTTCTCTAGGCAGCCGATCTGCACAGAATGCTAGCTTCTTCCTCTACGATGCACGCTCAGATGTGGAGAGTGCATTGTAGAGGAAGAAGCTAGCATTCTGTGGAGATCGGCTGCCTAGAGAAATTATGGATGCTGTAGATGCAAATACACTGGGAGAATCTTGTGTCAGCATGGCCGCTGTTACACTTTCAGAGATGGATGCGTTTCCTGTTGGGATTTGTATGGACACGCATCAGATCTTGCTTCTGCTTTTTGTGTAAATTCGATTTATTGCTTGTCGACCAGCATTTACTCGGCATGGTCAATAAACTTTCATTTGTTAGAACACCTCATGAGATTATCTTGGTATCTAGCAGAAAGGTGTTCATTCTTTTTAGAGTGAAGCTGTATATGCCTAGGCGAAACACTCATGGTCCGATCACAAGAACCCTAGCGTAGGGGTATGAGCCATTGTTTCGGGGGTTGTGAGCCATTGTTCGTCTTACATGAGGGACGGAGACATTTCTTGTTGGGTAGACATAGAAATTGCTTATGCATTTAACACAAACATTTATCTACGCATTATTCCAAGGAAGGGACACAGAGTGGGACGGGGTTAAGACAAGATCATGATGTCATAATTATCTTGCAGCAAAGGTGTGGCGGGCCAATGGCTACACCGATAGTGACGTCATTTCTCTCTTGCAGCAGAGCGCGCGTGCAGAAGTCTCTCTCAGACTTCCCTATAGGTTCAAAAATGTGTCCCTGTATTTAATTAAATGAAATGTGCAGCCCCGGTGTGTCACTTGGTAACTACAGTGCATAACTGAGTCATAAACATTATGATTAACGCATTACAAAACACAAATGCGTAACATAATTCAGAAAGACTTCGACGGACCACCTGGATTAACACAATGAACCGCTGCTCATTGCACTTTCGAAGGTGGTGATCTTGCAAAGTGCAATGTGCGGCATTCCAAATAAACAATGTGATAAACCCAAGCCAAACATGTGCATAACCTCATTAAGAAACACAGACATAACCAATAATATAGAAAGACTTTAATAAGCCATTGGAATTAACCCAGTGATAAAAACCGGGGCTACACATTTCAGCTTCGCTGGTTTACCGTCTGTACAGGGTGCATGGGCAGTAACTTTTTCTGTTATTGTTTGTTAAGTATTGTATAATGTGCCAGTAAAACACGTTGGGCTAGTTGGTGCAATGTAGTGGTACTGCTTTTTTTTGCTGTTTTTTTTCTTAATGTTGTGCCCTTCTTCCTTTTGTAACAACTTTTTTATTCCCCCTTGCATAATACTCCAACCTTGCAGCCTGCGAGGTATATAAATAAATAAGTACATAAGCACGTCATTCATTCATCTGCATACACCTCGCACCATTCCTTGCTCAACAAACGTCACTGTGTTGATGTCTCGCAGCGTGCATCTACATTAACTGCCGTTTGCGTTTCGGTATGGTTTGTGAATAGTGTAATGCATAAAGATTACATGACATTAAGGTTGTGACCTATGCGGTGCATAAGCAAACCTTGCAAAAGATGACAAGTTGGATTGTTGAAAATAAGACAAATGGTATATATCGCAGTTACTTTAACAGCATTTAATTGACCACTTGACAAAAACTTCACTTCGCATAGATTCCAACACGTACACTGAATCTGCAGTTTTCTTTTTTGCTTATTAATGCAGTCGTTACTGCATGGCCACATTGTAGATTTGAAAACAAAGTGAAATAAATTTGTTTCTTGCAATATAACAATATGTGTAGATCACTGCGATTGTAACCCCAGAACTTAATACAAACATGCACACTATAGGACGCAGACAAATGTTCAGGACAAATTTCAGAATGTTTGCATTCTGATACATATGAAAGTGAACGGTTTCATTCCATGGCTGTCAATGAGAGGGAGAGAGAAAACTTAAAAGTGTTCGTGGAACAAAAACGCACTGATAAGCTTAGACATATAGTCATTGCTTAACACTTTCGAAATGAATAATTATAGCTTGCTATCGACATTGAAGCAGCCATTCGACAGCAAGAAAAGGAATCAGTTTTTCCAGCTCTGAACATTGAATTGCAGGAAATGCATGCAGGCATAAAATTCTGACAATATAATGTATAGGAATACCAAATTGGAATAAATATTGAGGCTTGCATTTGTACTTTCTCTGGCTGAGCAATCTAGTTTGAAATGACTCCCATAAGCATGTCGTAACAATGTTGATCTAATATAGGTTAAATGCATGACTAGCTTAAGAAATCTGGACGATTGCTATAAATTACAGTGAAGAAACTATAATATCTAATAACATTAATAATATAATAATATTTATTTCCACAAAACAGGCTAACCGTGAGAGGCGTGCGAGGCTGAGCAGAAAGCTGAAAAATTCTACGGCAAGTGCGCCTGCCGTGGGCCTACGATCCTGCATTATGAATAGCGCGTATTGATATGGTCTTGTTAGAAGTTTCGAGTATACTACCAGCGCGAGACACGGGACAACAAAGTGGACGAGAAGCGTGTCTTTTAGAATGCTATGTTACAACGTACAGGTTTCTACAAAAGTGACGGTAACTGCTCGAAACATTTGATGCGTCGGCTTTTGCGCCTTTAGAAATATTGAGAGGGGGCTCCCATATATATATTCGCAGCGCAAGCACGGCGATGGACGAACCAGGCTAGCGCTAAGGTTGAATTTCACAACACAATTTTCATTCCACGTCGTAATCACACAGATCGTTTGAGGCTTCGTTCAGGGGCACACGCGGGCGTTCGGGTTGGTGCTTCTTGTTGCGTTTGGCGTAAGAATATGGCTAGGAGCAGGCACCACATATGCGCAATGACAGGCAATATACACGCATCATTTCTCTAGACGCTGACGCCGAGCACGGGTAGCGCGAGGATCTTGTTGGGCTGACACGACAACTTCGTGGCAGCCGAATTCCGAATACTGCATATACGGTGAGGGTAGCTATATGAACTTGTCGATAGGTCATCTTGCAGATTGTTGTAGCACAGGCAGAACAAAACGGTCATAGAAGGTAGATAAGGCAACACACACCGCTGAACCACCTACGAACAGCTGTTTACTGTTTACGTGCGCGATGTCGCACTGAACTACAGAAACCGCCGTCGCGCACCCCAAGACAAATCTTAACTAACGTTTTTAAATGAGTAAACGTACATATTATTTGCTTATAATCAAAAGAAGTCAATAATATTATAGTGTAAACGTTTTATTCACTACAATAAATGAATTATGCAGCGTGTGCCACGAAACCTGGCACTAAGCAACCCTGGGCGTCGCACCAGTCCAACGACCAGTCGCATTGTTAAAATCGCAATCATGTGAAATGAGCCCTCTAAAAATCGCATTGCGACGCGTGCGACAGCACCGATTTTCGTCGTTGCAGTCGCATCATGTGAAACAGGCTTAAGCCTAACGGCAGAGCCACCGCCCGGCGCGACGGGGCAACCGTTTCGCACCACCACAAGATGTCTCAGCAAGCCACACACCGAGGATATGACCCAGACTCGATGAACTGGGCCACCATACAACCCAGCGGCAATAGAGAGCAGCCGCTTTCAACTTTGAAGAGCCCCGCGCTCGTTGCCGCGATCGCTCGACGAACGCAGGGCTCGACGAACGCGGCGGCCATGGATGCGGCCTCCTCGGACGCTCCCGCTGCCGGCGTTCGCTCCTGCTAGCCACCACCGCCCGCCTCGCGCGTTTCGGACGGTAAATCTCAGCCTCCGGTGACCTGGAGACCGACTCCAATACCCAAGCCAGCCCCGGAGGATTTCGTGGTTGTTGTGAAGCCGCGAACACGGGTGTCTCTGCACGAGACGTAACATGAAACCGGATACGGCAGAGCGTTCATCGCTTACCTGGGCGCGGAATGCGCACAAGTCATCACGGTTCTCCCAATTAAGGAGCACAACATTATACTAGTTTACACTGCAAAGCCCGAGATCGCTGACCGCATCATCGGAGATTTCGAGCTCGACTCTCCCACTGAAAAAATCCCCCTACTCGGACATCTCCGGCAAGACGGCGGCAACATCTGTTATGGTGTGGTCACGGTGCGCAACACAGATACCGATGAAATCTTGCGTTCCAGTCTCCAGTGGCGCTCCGGAGAAATCCTGGAGATCCGGAAATTCGGAGCATCAAATAAGGCAAGAGTAACTTTTGCTGGCAAGAACAAACCACGCTACATTCACTACGAGGCTACGCTTATACAAGTCCGCCCGTATCGGCGCACGATCCCTGCCTGCTCCCAGTGTGGCATGGTCGGCCACCGTACTGACGTCTGTCCCGGCCCCAGGCCAGACAAGTGCGGGCTGTGTGGAACTGCGGCCCATCTCATAGACGGAGAACGCGAACCGCACGAATGCGTCCCTCAGTGTACCTTGTGTGGAGGAGCCCATGCCACGGGGACTCGATCCTGCACTGCTACATATCGCCCACTGCAACACCAGCGCTCGGAATAGGGTCACCGTCCCAAACCCAAGCGCAGCCGTCGTAAACGTGGGAAACGGCGACCAAAGCAACCCGTGCGCCAGAGAGACGACTCTGACCACCCAAAACAAAGGGTGCCCCCGGCCGGTCCCATTGACCAGGGAAAGAAGGACGCGCGCCTCCTGCCACAGCAGCAGGCAGGGAAACAAGCCACCGGAGCGAGACCGGAGATGCAAAGAGCCTGGGTCAACGCGGTCAAACAGGGAACAAAGGAGAGCAGCGAGGGTGGGGTGGCCCCCTCACGTCCTCCGTTTCCCTCTTCCTATTCCACCCGCACGCCGGAGCAAATCGAAATCATTGCTCTTAAAGCCCAAATAGCTAACCTACAAAAACGGCTAGCTCTTGCAGAAGAGCGTCAAGAATCTCCCCCACCGCCCGTCCCTCTGTCAGTAGAGGCGATGGATAGCGATACCTCCCCTCCCGCGTCCCCTGACCACGGACACTCGGTGATAGAGGCGCGGTTCAACGCGTTTGAGGCGCGAATGAACGCTAGATTTCAGGCGTTCGAACAGCAATTCACAGCCGCTCTCGACGCAGCCCTCGGCAAAATCCCATGCCTTATAGCGGCACATACCTCAAAATCTACTCCTGCTACCCGACGGAGAGGCACAGTTAAGCGCCTTGTCGGTCAAAATATTAAGGAGAGCAGAACCAAAATTCCGCACGAGGAGGAGGATCTTCCTCCGGCAGGACCGATTCCGTCGGTTATCCTGTCTACCGGGGCCCCCGGCTCAGAACAGGCCCCGCACCTGACCATTTTAAATTCCAGCACTCAACATGGCGGGACACCCTAAATCCCTCCGAGTGTCACAACGCAACTCGAATACTGCTGAAATTCTGCAGTGTAATTGTCGAGGCTTCAAGGCGCGCACCAAGCGAGCCGACCTTAGACTCTTCATTACAACCCTCCCTCAACTTCCTGCTGTAGTAGCCCTCCAAGAGCCGGGAGAGGGCGTCACTTTCACGAACTACATAAGCTATCAGCAGGACGCACAGAGCTGTATCTGTGTCCATAAAAATTATACGGCCTCTCCGGTGGACCTGGACTGTAATGTAGCTTTTTCGTATGCGATGGTCACCCTTCTTCCGCTTCAAAAACACAATCCCCCGCTTCACATTCTAAATGTGTATAGCTCACCAAAACTACCAAACGTCACTTTTGCTGATCTCTTCAGCAGGGCACTAAGGGTGGCAAATAGGGAACCCCTCATGATTGTTGGGGACTTCAACGCCCCCAGTCGATTATGGGGCTACCACCGCGAAGAGAAACGCGGACGCAAGCTGGCGGAGCTTGCGTCTACGCTGGGCCTCACTCTTCACACGGACCCTGCCAAACCCACTCGGATTGGGAACTCCGTGACTCGGGATACCTGCCCGGACCTAACATTTACTAAAAACATAAGATACGCAGACTGGCACAATACCGAGGAAACCCTCGGTAGCGACCACTGCATTCTCACGACCACAATTGGCACTTCACCCCTCACTCGTCCTCACCACAAGGCAACCCTTCCAGACTGGCCAAAATTTCGTTCCAACTACAACAACCCACAACCTGTAGTGGAACAGGGGTACACCACCTGGTCACAACAGCTAATCACGCAACTCACAGACACTGAACAGCAGGTTCAGCTCTCTGAGGCGAATCCGGCGGTGGACAACCACCTCCTTCACCTCTGGGAGGCCCGGCACAGCCTTGTCCGCCGATGGCGCCGGGAAAAACACAACCGTAAACTCAAAATTCGCATCGCCGAACTCACCCAGGAGGCGGCAGAGTACGCGGCCCAGCTCGCCGACTCCAACTGGGTAGACCGATGCAATACGGCTGCTCGACAAATGTCGAACCGGAGTACATGGCGCCTTTTCCGCAGCCCTAATTGATCCTACGAAAACCCGGACAGAAACCCAAAAACACCTCCAGCGAGCGATCCACACCTTTAACGGAGACACAGCTGCACTGGCTATCTCCCTCAATGAGAAATATCTCTCCACACACCAGGATGCCCGAGGTCACGCGTACACATATGCAGGCTCTGAGAACGCTGAGCTGGATCGACCGTTCCAGCTTCATGACCTCAAAGCGGTGCTTGCCAAAATGAAACGAGGAACAGCTCCGGGCAGGGAGAAGGTAACGGTAAAGCTTCTAGCCAACCTCCCCGACCCAGCCTATGAGCAGCTCCTCACTTACTTTAATGCAATCTGGCAAGGTGACACCCCTCTTCCCATTGACTGGAAAACGGCGTTGGTCACCTTCATCCCTAAACCAGGAAAAGCCATAAACACAGACAATCTCCGGCCCATCTCCCTCACCTCTTGTGTGGGAAAGCTGATGGAGTCTATGGTACGGGATAGATTGTCCACCCATCTAGAGACCCAACACATCTTTGCAGACACCATGTACGGCTTCCGCCCACACAGGTCCGAGCAGGATGTCTTACTCCAACTTCATATGGAGATTCTCGAGCCAGTCGAACACCCTAGTGACGGTAAGGTAGTCCTTGCGCTAGACCTAGAGGGTGCCTTCGATAACGTCACGCACGAAATCATCCTAACCCACTTATCCCAGGTAGACTGTGGATTCAACACCTTCAACTACATTAAACAATTCCTCACAGACCGCCAAACCTTTATCCGGATACAAGACACGGAACATGGCCCGTACCAGCTCGGTACTCGAGGTACCCCGCAGGGAGCGGTACTCTCACCACTCCTTTTCAATCTGGCCATGATGAAGCTCCCTGCCCTACTGGGTGAGGTCCCAGGCGTGCAGCATGCTCTGTACGCCGATGACATCACATTGTGGGCTACTCACGGATCGGTTGGAGCAATCGAGGCCAACCTGCAGCATGCGGCGGCTATTGTGGACGAATATGCCCGTCGATGCGGCCTGGAATGCTCCCCGACCAAATCGGAATTTGTGCATTTACGACCCAACCCGAAGTGCACCACTAAACTCAACCTATCCCTATGTACAGGCCCCATCCCGGAACGCGAGGAGATCCGAGTTTTGGGCCTTTGCATACATAGGAACCGCAAAGTTGATACCACTCTTCAAAAGCTCCGTAAGGTGGGGGACCAAGTGGGTCGTATGATCCGCAGGGTATCCAATAAAAAGGGGGGCTTGCGATGCAAAGACGCTTTGCGGCTAGCGAACGCATTCGTAACCAGCCGAATACTCTACTCGGCGCCCTATCTCCACCTACGCAAATGCGATGAAAACGCCCTTGAGGTGATTTTACGCAAAATCTATAAGAGAGCCCTCGATCTTCCCATAACTACGTCCAACAAACGTCTCCTCGAATTGGGGATGACGAATAGTTTTGGGGAACTACGCGAGGCTCATCTTAACAATCAATTCTTGCGGTTGAGCAAAACACCAGCGGGAAGCCGCCTCTTGTCCCGCTTGCGCATCCGATATACAGCCCACACGGAACCCAGAGTCTCACTGCCAGACGCATGGCGTCTCACCTTACGGGTAAACCCTCTCCCTCACAACGTGACACGAGATACTCACGAGGGCCGCCGCCAAGCGCGCGCTACAAGGATCACCAGAACATATGGAGATCGCCCGGGAGTATTCTATGCGGACGCTGCCGGCCCTCACCACGGGGGTTGGTTTACGGCGGCAGTCGTCCATCAAAACACACCCGTTAATGGTCTCACTTTCCGGGCCCCCAATATTACTTACGCGGAGGAGGTGGCCATCGCGCTTGCTGCCGCAGATCCAGCGTCTCGGGTCATCATCACTGATTCGAGGGGTGCTTGCCGCAATATAGAACAAGGCCAAATTCCATATCGTGCCTTCCAAATCCTTAAGAAATGTGAGAACCAGGGATTCCAACCCCGGCGCTCCATTATTTGGGCCCCAGCTCATCAGGGAATAGAGGGGAACGAAGTAGCCGACGCTACAGCCCGCGCGCTTCATTTCCGGGCGTCGCCTCTATCACCCGTCGACGAGGTCCCTGAATTCAAACCGGCAGTCACCTTTAAAGAAATCGTACAGCTGTATCAGCTTAATCATGGCCAATACTTCCCCCCTTGCAAAGGCCTCAATAAGACGGAGGAGCGCTGGCTTCTCTGTCTCTACACAAATACAGTACTGTGCCCGGCGGTGCTGAAACACTTCAACCCGGAATTTTCGGGCGAGTGCCCGCATTGTGGGGAGGTGTTTGCGGACACATACCACATGATGTGGGCATGCCCCTCCAACCCTGCTTTCCCCCCAAACCCCCACCCTACCCGAGAGGACTGGGGGGCCACCCTGCTCGGCTGCTCAACCCTCCAGGAACAACGTGCCCTGGTGGCCCGAGCCAAAGCCGCTGCAGAAGCCACGGGGGTCCCGGACTAGGGACCGCCCCTTAGACTTTGTAAGGGCTGGGCCCTTAGGGCTCAGCTCACAGCTCTCTTGTAAATAGAAGAAATAAAGTTTGTAACCACCACCACCACCCTGCAGGCCACGTAATCTCAGGTTTTAGGGACGTGTTGAAGAGACAGGCAGCTCGAAGCGTTCGTCGCACTTTTCATCACGCCGGCGTTGTGACAGCGAGTGTCTGCGGATATCTATTCACGTTTGCTGTGCGCGACTGGCATCGTACTTTCTACTTCATTGGTAAGCTAATTAATGTTTACTGCAGTTTATGCAATCGACGAAACCACGAACCTTATTACTTCACTGTCGCTGTCAATGCTTGACACACAACACAAGCGCTGAGCTCACCTCACCACCTTCCAAAAATACGATTATTTTTTTTTATTTCCAAGCGCTGTTTTATCCACCGCTAAATATTGGATTAATATCTTCGATTCATGCGTACTAAAAAAGCGAGGCGTATGGATGGTTCTTCTAGGTAATTTGTTTGCTCGGGGCTGCAGCGATGACTCACTACGCTTTATTTATTTATTTATTTATTTATTTATTTATTTATTCTAACGTTTTGCCGACACTCATTGAGACTGACTGACTGACTGAATAAAATTGATTGAAACCAGCAAGAGGTGGTGGCTGGGCCTAAGCCTCCCACGTGTGGACGTCGAGGCGTTGCCTCTTCGCCGCCTAGCAGGCTTGCTGGGTCGCCCAGAGTTGGTCCTCAAGGTTGGAGCTACGCAGGGCAGCGTGCCATCTCGACGAGAGGGTCGTGGGGTTAGTGTCGGGGTATTGTTCTGTACAGTCCCAAAGCATGTCTGGAAGTGTGGCTGGCTGTGTCTTGCAGATACGGCACGCGGGACTGGGGTAAATGTCTGGGTAGATCGTGTGGTAACGTTGTAACGAGGGGTAAGTATTGGTTTGTAGCAGGCGGAAAGTTGTAGCCTGCACTCGGGATAGCTTGTTGTGTGGGCGGGGGAAGGTTCTACGCTCTAAGTAGAAGGACTTCACAAGATCATTGTAGCGTGTCAGGCGATCCCTACCAGTAGGGGCAGCCTCCCCGTCTCCCGCGCGGTTAACTAGGCCTCGCGCTAGGGATATATGGTAACCTCGTTGAGGTTGGGTCGGTGCTGGTGGACAGTGCCTATATATATACATACATGAGCTGGGAACCAGACGAGTGTGACCTGATGGTTGGTTGAGCGGGGCGCTTGTTGCAAAATGCACAAGGCTTGGTGTGAAATACGGCCGTTGATATAGTTGATAACGGCGGAGCGGGAGTCAGAGACGATGGTATGCTATGTTAGGTCTAGTGTGGCTAGCGCGATGGCCACTTCTTCAGCTTCCTTAGCGTGTGGGGTTACTATGCTGATAGCATGGCGGAGAGAGCCTTCACGCGTGCTGACGGCCGCAGAGCGGATATACCGTGGGGATATTCAACGGCGTCGACGAAACCCACACCGTCGTGGCGAGTAAGGGATTTGGTGAGAGCCGTGGCACGTGCATGCTGTGCGGCGTGCGCGGTTTTATTCGGGGTGCATGTTTCTGGGGAGAGGGTCGGCGTGAATCCAGGCTCGTATGGTGGAGGGGATCTGGTGTTTATGGCCGTGTTAATGGTTGTAGGTTATACCGAGCGAGGTGAGGATGTGGCGGCCCGCCGCTGTGAGAGTCAATCTCTGCAGCTGAGAGCGCGATTGGGCCTCGATGAACTCGTTCATTGTGTTATGGACGCCTAGTTGAAGGAGGAGGTAAGTGCTGGTGCAACCGGGGAGGCCGAGGGCTTGTTTATAGACACCATGTAGGAGGATGTTGAGGTTCATTTGTTCAGCCTTGTACCAGTTTAGATACGCAGCAACGTAGGTGATGTGGCAAATTACGGATGACTGAATTAATCGGAGGAGATTCTCCTCTTTCATGTATACACCACGGCGGTTGGAGACCCGCTTCAAAAGTCTCATGGTGTTGGCTGTATTCACCTTGATTTTGCCGAGGGCCATGCCATTCGCTCTGTTCGCCTCTATGAGAAAGCCGAGCACACGGATATTGGTGACGAGGGATATGGGGATGCCTTCCGTGAGATGAAGCGCAATGTCTTCGTAATGGCGTCTAGCGGTGGAGTATTTCGGATGGCGGCCACGGAGAATAGGCCTGTAGAGGAGTTCGGACTTCGCAGGGGAGCGGCACTCACTGAGAGAAAATATATATTTAAATGGCACTTTATTTACTCTTTTGTTTACAGATTTGTTAGCCATCTTGTCGACAATTAGCCATTAGCCAATTAGCCATTCAAGTTATGCCTACTTCTACATAAAAAATCCATATGAAAACGTCGAATCACGCTATCAGCCATGCGTGAACCTTTGAAAACGCTGCTTGAACTAAAGAAAGGCAAGCCATAACAAGATACATGCTTATCACCAACCGGCTTCTTTATAACTTCGATTGGCCGCGCGGTGAATGCGTCATTCATGTACGACTTGTGGCACCTGCTGCACCTGGATAAACTGTGCTTCACCTGTGGCTGACATCACAAAGACGAAAGAACAAAGTAAAATGACCATGCGGTATGACCGTGCGACCGCTTCTTTTGTCCTGCAGAGCAGCCTCAGCGTCAAGCGCGCAGTGTCCGTGGGGGCTTGATCACTTCGTTAAAAAAAAAAAAAGCTGCAATTGTAGCAATACAGCTGGCTCCCTCGAACTCTGCCCGTCTCTCGAACTGTCCCCAGCGAATTCTAGATTCTTACCGTCGAAGCTGCAGCTACCACAAGGCCTCCCCTGTTGCGAGGCACCATTATTGTATCACTTGTACCGGCGTATGGCATTCACAAAGGTCTATTTGTTACACATTGCATTGGGTGGAACTAGTTCATGCGACAGCTGCGGGTGTGAAGAGTCTTATCTGCAACTGTTCAAGTTACGGCGCGTCAAAGGTCCTTGGACAGGGGCCACATGCGTTGCGAGCTCACAAAGCAGCACGTAAATTGCAGCAGTTCCTTGACATCAAAGGACCTCAGTGACCAAGACGTCCATAGCCGTTTGTTTCAAGAGGGTCTGTATTTCGTGGGTCTCCGTCTTTCTTTCTTTCTTTCTTTCTTTCTTTCTTTCTTTCTTTCTTTCTTTCTTTCTTTCTTTCTTTCTTTCTTTCTTTCTTTCTTTCCTTCTTTCTTTCTTTCTTTCTTTCTTTCTTTCTTTTCGGTCCTTAACACCCTTTTCTCTACATAGGGTACCATTTGGGGCGTGCATATGGTTGCTGAGCTTGGCTAAGTCCCCTTAAGAGGAAAGTTTAGATCAGGGACAACTTCCATTTCCCTATTCAAACACATATATGTAAAACGCAGAAATTATTTTATTAGACATAGTCTGGAGCAATTTGAACAAAACCTGTCGCGAGAGAGAAAGCTAAATTCTAGTGAGTGTTCAAGCATAATTCTGACTTAGCGCTTGAATTTGTTTTAAAAGCATTACCATACAATGGTAAGTACAAGAAAATAGAAGCGCGGAGCTTACAAATACGTAACTCTGCACTAAAAGGTAATTATGCAATATCGCAGTTATGTAAACTGCATGCTCTAGAGAACCTAACGTGTACGGGTTAGATACATGAATTTACAGCTTGTAGGAATGTGTTACGATGTTTACACGGGTCTTGTAAAAGCTTTACTCACATATTATTGGTATATTCCTGACGCCGGTATATCACATCAATCTTGTCCGCTTCGGATGTATTATATTTGCAGAGAATGGGGGCATGTGTGCCGCGATGTGTGCCGAAACTTTGAAGTGTGTAGGTTAATTACAGATTTCGCAGAAAATTACTTATGCATGCGTTACAGAACTATACAAGTGCGTATTTTATCAACCAGCAGGAAGGCTCCCATAATGTTCTGAACGAAACAATGTGCCAGAAACGAACACTGATGGAACAGGAGGAATTTCATTCCTAACGTGTAGACAAACTTTCAAATCAGACAGTAAATTTCAACTTTCACAGAAAAATTATGTTATCAAGAGGTCAAAAGCGGTATATAAAGGGCAGTTATCACCTATGTTTCACCGTTTACCGAGTGAACTTCCCGTCAAACAGCGTTCACATTTAGAATAGATATAGCCACTGTTAAGAATGATGTGTTTAAATAGCCAAATGCTTCTCGCTTAAATATGAACATAGCAAATAATGACTAAACCCTCATTACTTTCAAATATTCGTGGGTTAAACGAGGTGACAGCGATGTCCTCGTCGAACTAAATGAGTCAGCTTGTATGTATATATCGTGGGAATGAGGGATCAACGAAGAGAATAGGAACTGAGGGGTCCGATTTTTGTTAGCGATAACCATATAAAGCCGACAGATAACTAAGCAAGTATAGGGGAACGTATTTGGAGTTCTTTAATTGAACTCTAGACAGGGTAGGCTAAAGGGAAATAAAAGTGGGCAAATGAAATCACAGTTCAGCCATATGGGCGAAGCAATGAATGATATAGCAGCCTGTTAAAATATTACACGAAGTTTAAAGCTCGTAGCTGTACGTGAGTACGAATTGCAGTTAAACGTAAGCTGAGTAAGTTAACATATATGGCGTGCACAGACAGATTAATAGAGAAAGCTCGATGACCGCGAGCAGCATCGGCTTAGAACTACAGGCTCTTCTCGGCGTTGCCGGCTTTTGTCGTCCACGCATTCCCCGTACTGCGGCATGCTCACGGCGGGCACGACGCGTGCGTCCGCTTTCGCGCTTTTGAACTGCAGGGTTTTGTCGACGTTGTCGCTCAGCCCCGCCCTCTTGCTCCCGCAGCGCCACGTCTCGGCGCTGTACTTCAATAATATGAATCGCTTTTTCCTCATTTAACCTGACATTCTCACCACACCCTCCCTCTCCCTCACCTGACAGCGTCCGCCCTCCCTCACCTCGCCGTCACCTCAACCCGTCATGGTGAGGGCAGATGAGGGTGAGGAAGGCCCTCGTGATGGTGCCCATGTCTGGTTCAAAACGTGATGGTTCAATTACATAGCAGAATTTAGGCCGCTGTTTGGTTAAGTTGGTATAAACAGGGAGAACGGGGGATAGGGGGGGGGGGGGACGTATATGGCATACGGTGGCTGCGCTGGTGTTTGTCCGCCAAGTCAAACCTTCGACCCCTTCGAGAGGATGCAGGAAGGAGGACTCAAGTACGACGAGAGCCGCATATGTAGACGAGTGACAAAGAGGACTTTAAAGGCCAACAGGTGTTGCTCTAAACATGACGGTCATGACGCACTTTCGGTGGCTGAAATTGCTTTAGGCACCTGCTGTACGAAATAAATGTAGGGACTTCGAGATTTGTTTCAGTTAGTCTGAGGCAGCCTTCGCTGTGGCTGCGATGCATACACTATATATCCGATACAATGACATTTTTGAACACGTAATGATAGTGAGTGGTATGAGATTTAATGAGGAGGGATTATTCAGAATAATTATCCGGTGTGCTACTGTGCACTGGAGTACAAAGGAAAGTATAAAAAAGATAACGAGAGAAAAAAAGGAACAAATCATCCGATTTCGTTTATGATAACGTACGATATATACGTACAACGTACTCTCTGTGCCAGATACCCCGTTTGGAATACGAGTATATGGAGCACAAAACTCTCTGAAATCTTCCTTTTTTTGGCAGCAAAATTAATATAGCGAAATTTCTCTGCAGTTTGGCTTTATCAAGCCCCTTATCACGAGGCAAATTGCTGTCTGGGGCCCGTCACACCTGCTTTTGTTTTTTGCGGAGGCGAATTCACTTTCGGAAGCAATAGCACTGAAATCACGCAGAGAAAGCTGCTTTCTTAATCGCGGCTGTTATGCATGACCCACACTATGCACATGTAGTACGCACGTATGACGTTAATCGAAAGGTCACAGAAGAACCTTCACCTTGAAGCGGTCGTGCAGACCTGTTTTGGGATGCTCCTTTTTAGCGCCTTTAAGTGCACTGATTCGCCCAACAAGAAGGGCGAATCAAAGAAAGTGTACAAAGATATGCCGAAGCAACAGGAACAAGCATTGGAATTTTCTATGAAATGTGTTCGCTTACGTTGCTATAGGTAAAACTACGAATGCAGAGACAAGCAGTCAATGCTGTAGTCATCGCTGTCAATGGCGTTCGTTATAATGAATGCCGTTCGTAGATGTCGCAATTAACAGAAAAGCTAATTTCCTTCATTTCTGCGCACATCAGTGTGTCACATGTCCTCCAATGAAGTGGCATACGAAAAGAAGCTCATCGAGTCCAACTTTGAGAGAGAGAGGCGGCATAAGGGAAAGGCTACCCAGACTTCGGTTGCTCAATATTTCTAGACCCTTGTTACATATATGAGTTTTACAATGGAGCTTTTCAACAGTGATTGTCATCATTTTTGGTGTATAAGTGTAAGCAACAAAGCTTTCATTAATGGTAGTTCAAAATTTTGTTAACTCTCTGGTGAGCGCTTGTGACCTGTGTCCTACAAAATGGCACGTCTTCACAATATACATAAAAACGTGCAAACCTAAATCCAAATTCTGCTTCCTAGAGTTGCTATAAAAATATTTCATTTCTCAATCGCAACAAATGTTATTGAAATTGGTCCAGTGGTTGTTCCCATGAGTGCATGTATGCTTTCTATATGTGTATTGAACAGGAAAATTGGAGTTGCCCCCTAAAGCTCTCTCTTAATTTAGCTATATAATTAACTAGATAGCATGCGATAAATATCTGGAATTGTGCAAGGTGTGTGCGAACGATACAGTATTATTATTCTTGTGGATTGATTGCGTTGGTAGTCAATTAAACTTAGGAATCGTCCGCACAGAACACTCTCAGATAACTGTGTCAAAACACAAGAAGAGACAGGATTCCCGTGAAAGGAAGAAACCTTTAGTACTTCTCGACTGGGTAGAGAGCTGCATGCATCAAGCAAACGGATAGTGTGCCAATTTTTAACTCATGGCGCAATGTCTCTTGGGCCCTTTTTCCCAGTGATAACCTCGACTGTCCTCCAGACTTTGAATGCTACGCAGCAGAATGGCTTCTCCGCAACAAGAGAACCTGTCGGGGAAAGCCCTCTTCTGTAATTCCCATGTCGGGGCAGACGACGGAGAGCGTAACGGAAGTAGATCCACGGAGGCGCGCGCGAATGGAATAATTTCTACGTGACTTGATCGAGATCTATACCAAGCGAAAAAAAAAGTCAAAAGAACTTTTATAGAGCACGATGGAAGCGCGTTTATGTCTTTATATTCTGAATGCGTCTTCTTCCTTCTTTTCTTTTTTTCTTCTCAGTTCAAGAATTAGTGTATCTGTAGTTTCTCGCAGCTTTTTGTCCGGGATCCACCCCCTAACTGAGTAAGATAAATTAAGGTGTTCATTCATTTAGGTTATTGGCTTCATTCAAACGGTTCCATTGCTCTATGCTTTGTAATTGCTTTACTGTAGTTTTCGTGATCTGTAGACGTCATGTTTTTTTATTTCGTTATCATCCTCTAATTTTTAATAATTGTCTCTCTATCCTCTACTTTTTGAAGAGTAGGTTGCCGTCTCTCCTCTTCCGGTGGCAGTTGCCAGCCTGCCGTTTTCTCTCATTCTCTCTGTAATGTCCAATGGAAGAAGTTGTCTTGAAACGTTTTAATCAAATATATTCTATAAATGTTACGGTAAAATGACATAGGACGTCTTCAATGTGTGTGTGTGTGTGTGGATGGGGGTGAGGGGGGAGGAAAATCATTTAAATATAGAATTCCTATCGCAGACACTTTTCACGAAGACTTAAAACTAAATTCTGGGGTTTTACGTGCCAAAACTACGATCCACTTATGAGTCACGCCGGATTAATTTTGACGACCTGGGATTGTTTAACGTGCACCCCCTGCATGGTACACGGGCTTTTTTTTTTGCACTCCCCCCCCCCCCCCCCCCCCCCATCGAAATGCGGCCGCCAGGATGGATTCGAATCCCGCGCCCTCGAGCTTCGCAGCTCAACGCCAAATCCACTACGCCCTCACACGGCGGATAGTTATCGGACTTCTGTGAGCCACCTTTTATTTGTTTTTTCGAACTGCTACGTTCCGCGTCCGCAAGAACTAAATAGACAAAAAAAATTTGCGCATGTGTTTGAAAACGCATCCGTGGAGCAACACTACGTAGCTCCATTAAAGAAAAAAAAAGAAAAAAAAACACTCGAACTATAGGCAGCCTGAATGATAACTTAGTGAAATAACCGACGTTATTTCTGCAGGAAAGACACAATTCTTCCCAGTGACCTACTTTGCACTCGTTTAATTCAATTTATTTTGTATTATATACCAAAAGCAGCTTAGCTGAAAGGAAAACGTACCTATAGCTCCGTAGTACATACCGATTCTCGTGGCGCCGCTGGTGTAGTGGTATCATGCAAGATTCCCATTCTTGCGACCCGGGTTCGATTCCCGGGCGGCGCACTGAATTTTTTTCTTCGTAATTTTTTTTTCCTTTTCGCGGTTTAGACCTCTACCAATCTGAAAACGTCACGCTAAATAAGAATTTTGCAGGGTTTCAATGTTAACGGACAAATGCACTCACAGGCGGGTCTTATACGACTGGCGCTTCTCGAACCCGATACGTGTTCGCAGCCTGACGTGACGGCTTATTTCCATATCGGACCCAAAGCAGACACACCACAGCTCATACTTGTACGCTTCATGTTCGTGCTCATCTTCATTATCATCATCGGCAAGCGCAATATAGGCACCCGTTTCCTTAATACTTCTAATTATTTCCCTGTAGTACATTTCAGTGCATTCGGCTGTCGTGCGCATTGCTTTCAACAATCTTCTTTCGGCAACGCTGGTTTTCCTGATTCCCTCTAGGCTGCCTGCCAATTAAATGATCAATCAAGTTTTCCCGACATTTCAGCGTTACTTTTCGGTTCAAGCTTCTGTCTTGCGAAAGGCTGTCCCGTGCGGTTGCTCTCCCTTCACCCAGGTCACCCCATCTTTGACGCTTACAGACATGCTGTGGAACACAGCCTTCTTTGAGCTGTTTCGTGATTTTCGGTCGGACTCGCAAGAGAAACGGTCGTTCGTTTGCGCGTTCGCACTCCATCTCGCTCGGCCCTTTCATTCGCTCGCCATCTCTTGGCCTCCCGCTCTCATCTCGCTCGCTCTTTCGTTCTCTCGCTCCATTTCGCTTTCCCACTTGCTTCCTCTCTCACTTTCTCTCACTCGCTCACTCATTAGCCTTCTTGCTTGCTTTTTTTCTCACCCCCTCACATTCGCTCGCGGTCGTTCGCTCTCACGTATTCTCTTTCTCTCTCGTTCTACTTCTCCCTCCCATTCGTTTTCGCTCGGTCGTTCTCTCGCTCTCTATCTCACTCGCCTCTCTCTCGTTCACTCCTTCGCACTCTGGTTAACTCACTCTCTCGTTCGTTCGTTCGTTCGTTCGTTCGTTCGTTCGTTCTATTCGCTTACGTTGACAATTAGCGCGGACCGTTTCCACACAATTTTTAAAAGTATAATTGATTGCCACGAGATGGTCCTTCCAGCAAACATTTTCAGCGCTGAGCTACGAAGAATGTTCCCGTCGGTGATGTCCGTACACCGAATGCACCTACGCATTGTCGGAATTTCCGAAAATTGCCCACAGTTATCATCGACCTCAGCCATTGCACCCTTGAATATACAGGTATTATATAATGGCCGAAGAGTACGTCTAGCGTACAAGAGCCATCGTCTCTGTCATCTCAGCATTTTCTTTTTTTTTTTCATCTTGCATTTCCCCATAAGCACAACAAATGGCTAAAAAAATGCAAGTCTCGCTGACATTTCTTGCGGACGTATGTAAAAGGGAGGCGGTTAATGCTATGACATGGCCGCACTTTCCCTGATAGAAAAGGAAGTCAAAATCTGTAATCTCAAATGCGCATTAAGTACTACAATATTTTTTTCTACTCAATATTTAAGGAATAATCAACAGAGCCATGCCGAAAGAGTATTAAGAACTGCAGTGAAATATCGAGTTCGATTTGTAGTATACTTGTGCTATAATCCCAACAACGCGAAATAAGCTGCCCTGCCCTATTCTGAACCGATTTAGTTTCGCAACTAAACACTTCTGATGAGCACACCAAACAGAAACAGTGAATTAAAGTTGAGGTGGGACAAACGTATAGGTAAGTTAATTTACGAACATAGTTAGCAAAATTAAGTAAATTTCGACGTATGCACTTCAATCATCTGGAAGCGTTGGCGAATGCTAAAACATCGTGTGATGACCGAAAAAGGGTCGGAGAGAGGTTAAGGACCAGATACTTGTAGTGTGCATTATACAAGACGATGCTGTTATTAATGTGATACAAGAACATAAACGTGGTAACACACTTTGAAACGTTGAGCTTCATTCATCGAGTATAACTTTTCAGAATTCCTTATTGTTTTTGAGTATTTTGCAAGAGCACGCTGGGGAAAGTCAGGGTAACCATGTATAGCTGTGAAATTCAAGAAAAAAAATTATTCGTCCGTGATCCCGCTCATCACGTTTCTGTTTTACGATGTGTGTCGAGTTTTGTCTAGAGTGTCCACACTATACATACTTATTTGTTGGTCTTTAGTTGATATTAAGAACTTTTGTTAACCAAAAATTTTTTTAAAATTGTTAGTCTGCATTTTTGCGATGGCTACGCACCTAAAGGTATTAGATTGCGTAATTGTTGAGTGCTCACACTGTGCTACTTATTTGTGCCATCTAGATGTTTCAGCTGTACATTAATAGATGCACCAAGATGTTCCAGGAAGGATTTGGAAGGTTCTGTTAATTGCGATTGCTCACTTTTACTAAATCGCGCATCATGTTCACTTAGAGCTTCGCGCCTTCTTCAAAATGAACGCGTAATACATGGATATTCAGGCGCTACTGAGATACTCTGCGGGATGACACGAAACCTCCTGAATGCACCAATTCTAAGATACATAAGCAGGGTGCTTCATCGAACCTTTGTCAAGCCTCAAAAAAAAAAAAAAGAAGAAGAAGTAGAGGAAGGAAGCCATGTAAGAGTGCGCTATGCGAATGCAGCCAACACCGTAATGCTGATTGTCGTCTGGAGCAGCTGAATGTATCTTTTTCTATTATGGGTATAGCTAAAGTAATTAGCCCAACTTAATTAACCGATCTTTAAGTTATAACTTAAAAAGCAATGTCTTCAGTATAAAAGTTGTAGAGCGCATTGAGGAATATATATCTATTGAATCCTTTCCGTGACGATAGCTGTCGTGGTATTATTTTTTTTTATGTGCTCCAAAGGAAGCGCGCAAAATCTGTGAATGTATTATGAGACTAGGCGCTGTAGTGCGAAGTGAGATTAATAGTGATTTCAAACATGCTTCTAATGAATCATCTGCGCTTCACATAGACCGAAACATAATGAATAGGATGTATGCGAAAATTATGGTTGCGATTAGACGACCTCATCTCGCATGCAGTCTGTCAAACGCAAAAGAAAAGAAAAGAAAAAAGAAAGAAAGTCAGGAAAGAAAGACTGGCCGGGTTCCAAGAATTCCTATGGGCTATTTATCTTGGCAGAAGTAGAAACGAAGACCGTTGTGTTATAATGGCCTCTTTTATTCCTTACAGTTGGGCGAATATCAACGCTTTCGAATACGAAAAGCAAGAATCGAATATCGAACAGCCTGACGCAGACGCTTATATTTTTATATATATATATATATATATATATATATATATATATATATATATATATATATATATATATATATATATATATATGTATATATATGTATATATATATATATATATATATATATATATATATATATGTAACTTATGATATGACTAATAAAAATTGGATTTTTATTAGTCATATCATAAGAAGCCAACAAAAACACTGACACCAAGGACAACATAGGGGAAATGACTTGTGCTTAATGAATGAAATAAAGAAACGATAAATTAATGGTAATGAGAGTGGATGAAATAACAACTTGCCACAGGTGGGGAACGATCTCGCAACCTTCGCATTTCGCGTGCGATGCTCAACCAATTGAGCTACCGCGGCGCCGTTTCCCCCTCCACTTTCTTGGGTATTTATGTTTCCTAGTAGAATCCTGGGAGTGTTAGCCAGCGCCACCAGTCACAGACCTTGGCGGCGGATGTGGAACATCCTTTCTGCTGTAGGCTTCACGAGAACGTAATCTTTTTGGCAGCCGGTCAATAAAACCACACATGCCACCTGAAGACATCAATGTTGCCAGATTCGCGACCCTCCCTAATTATGTAATAAACGAGAAGAAAGCGGGTTAACCGAGGGGCCCGATTTTTTTAGTCATATCATAAGAAGCCACAAAACACTGACACCAAGCACAACACAAGGAAGATGAACTCCCAGGGTTAGTTCCAGTAGTAAAACATAAATACCCAAGAAAGTGGATTGGAAAACAGCGCCGCGGTAGCTCAATTGGTAAGAGCCTCGCACGCGTAATGCGAAGGTTGTGGGATCGTTCCCCACCGGCGGTATGTTGTTTCTTCAATGAATTTCATTCCGATTAATTTATCATTTGTTTAATTCAATTAGAATGCACATGTAATTTCCCCTATGTTGTCCTTGGTATCATTGTTTGTTGGCTTCTTATGATATGATTAATAAAAATCAGGCCCCTCGGTTAACCCACGTGCTTCTCGTTCTACACACACACACACACACACACACACACACACACACACACACACATATATATATATATATATATATATATATATATATATATATATATATTCAGTAACATTTATTTCGTTATAATTAGGTACCACGCCTGTGCTGTCTAGTGCAATAAGGGCAACGAACTCTCAGTGAAAAAAGGTCAGTTTTAAACTCAAGACTGGTAATGATAAAAAAGAAAGGAGGGGCAGGGAAGCGCGAATAGCCCTTCAGCAACTTTAGACCCTGGTTGCAAACAAGCTAATAATGAATGGGCGCCGTATGGCTATCGCTTTCGAAAAAACGCTGAATAAGTGTGAGCCGAAGAAAAGATCAGAAGTTACCCGCCGTGGTTGCTCAGTGGCTATGGTGTTTGGCTGCTGAGCACGAGGTCAGCAGCCAAACACCATGCGAAGACACACGTGTACACAAAATGCGAAGACACACGTGTACTTAGATTTAAATGCACGTTAAAGAACCCCAGTTGGTCGAAATTTCCGGAGTCCCCCTCTACGGCGTGCCTCACAATCGGGAAGTGCTTTTGGCACGTTAAACCCCATAATTTAATTAAGATCAGAAGTTGTGGAAAAAGAAAGGAAGAAAGCTGCTGATGGGAACTTGGGTGCGTAGACACACGTAAATTGGCCCATCGCAAGGAAAATGTCGCAGGTTGTATCGTAAAAGATAAACCTACTACACGGCAAGACTGCCCAAAATAAAAAGCACCAAATGACAGGCCACAAGCAACAATTCTAGCGTGTTGTGCAGGCTTCTGCGCCAAAACCGAAAACAAGAGCCAGCATTACCAATTCTGGCTCTGCTTTTGGAGTGAGCATATTTCAGAAATATCTTGCTCACAGCCTTAGTTAAAACCAGTGTCCATGATTATTACGATTCTTTCCGATAATTATTGCTGTGGGAGAAGGTCGCATGCAAGTATATACATATATGCATGTATATATGTATACATAGCGCGTTAATTGAACAGTTCAAGGCACTCGGCTACAGCGTTCGACCTCATTCTTATACAGACCGTGTATTGCAGAGAACACGAAGCGCAGGCGGGCAAGGTTTTGTAGAGGGTGCAGAGAAGTCGCATTTCGACTCTGAAACATAAACAATGGGAAAGCGCACAGGTGCGCGCACGCAGCTTGCAGTCCGTTCGTCTTGACGATATGCCTACTGTTCGCAGTCGAATAGCGCTCAAACGCTGCTTACTTGCAGGACGTTTTGACAGCGCGCTGCACGTGCTCGCCAAGCCGATGACGCATTCTTGAGCGCCGACGGACACGTTTTGCCGCCACACACGGTTTGTGTCAACCATCCGCTGTCACTTCACCGAGTGCGCTGACCCCTGCTGCAAGTTCTATTGCTGCAGTGCTCGCTGTATGAGGTAGGTTAAGAACGTAAAACCACCACAACGTAACAATGCTAACGTACATTCGCCGCTCAACGAATGAACTCCTGTTCGTGTAGTACTGACGCAGGTTGACATTCTATGGTCTCGCGGAATTCAGCTGCACACCTGCGATCCCACATCTGCGACCGAGTGTTCTGTGATGACAAAGGACTCATGCGTCAACTTTAAATCGCACGCGAACGGCTGACTTCGAGCGGCGTACCTTGCGACTCAGAGGACAGCGCGGCTTAAAGGAAGGTCCACGACACAGGCGGGCCGTTCACACACAGCTTTAGTTCTCGTTCGTACCCGATGCAGTCAAAGGAGCCAACCTCTATCGTGGACTGGCGTTTTACGACTTCTAACGTCGAACGACCTTTCGCCGTCTCTCCGAAATGTCATAATTTAATTATGCTGTACCCTGTTTTTAATACGATTGAGCTTTGAGTTCTGTTTCAGAGTGAAATCTCGCGTGTCATCGTGGAACGCATGAGTGACTGCATCGCAGTAACACTACATGGTATATCCTATATCTGTCAATGACTATCCCTCGACACGCACGAAGACTTCCAAAGACACGCACGAAGATGCACGAAGTGATGCCGGTGGGATCGGGGTAAGCCATCTCGACAGACTTTTGTAGCAGCCGCCACTGACCGCTTCTGTTTGCCACTTCGAAAGCACCATTAGTGAGGGAGTTCCTTCAATGGGTGCTCGAAATATATTCCTGTCCATGTGCACGCTTTGAATGCCACTGCAGGTGACAAGCGCGGTACGTAAATGACCCACTCATGCATAGTACACAAGCACACAACACACACAAGCAACACAAATAACAAGGTCAAATAACAAGGCACACAAAACTGCATCAGGTAACTAAAGAGTCTGGTTCAGGCCAGTGTCTTGGACGAAGGCGAATAGTGTCTTTGTTGGGTGCGTAGAGCACGTGCTCCAAGGTCGAAGAATATGTTGCAGTTCAAAGGAGCTGTCAGATAAATTCAAAGTAGGTTTGATGACTTCTTTTGAGGCCTCAAAGCGCGTGCACACGCTCAAAACAACGTGCAAGTAATCACTCGATTGCAACCCTGTCGAGCGTATGTGGCTATCGCGTCAATTGCAGTTTCCGCAGGCAGTAATTCGTAGGCGACGTGTAAACGAATACGGTGTGGACATGTGTGCACTCGCGCCTCGAAAGGCCACTCGGCATGTGGAAATCACATTTTGGATGAGTAATTAGATTGGAGCGGTGCGTACTGTTTCAGCGCCAGTCGATGGCGCTTGTATGAGCGCCTGACCCGTTACTTCTTGAAGCAGCCGCAGACACTAGTCGCGATTAGCTTTGCCAATTCTTCACTGGATGAAGTCGGGGCGGTGGGTGGTTTGAGATGGCCCGGCTGAAGATGACCGACCCTGTCGTTGCCACGAGCCGCCAGTCTGTACTTGCAACAAAAGTGCTCATTTTTTTTTTTAGTTTGACCAAGCCTCGATTTTTTAAAAGAACAGTTGCCTGAATAACGCGGCTACCAATACAGACAAAGGTACTGGGAACGTTCAGGGCTTACAACATAACTGAGGCCATGACAAAAGCGAAACCACCTTTGTTTAGGATAATGCCACACAAAACAAAAGGAAAGGAATCTGCAATGAAGTGTTTAGGGCATTATAAATAAGAAATCTGGTTTATCGATTGTTATTTATCAGAAACAAAAATAAAGCGAGAGTCGGGACATTTGTCCATCCCGACTGAGTCAAGTCGGCGCACTCGACGTTTGCTCGAAATTCGTGATGGTTGGCAACCCGAGTCGCGATGAGCAGCCGTGTGCCACCTCGGCAGCGTGGTCAGCCTCGACGTATACACACCCTGCTATGCCGCATTAAAGGAGACAGCCACAGAGGCACGTGCACAACAATGTTGCGGTGCAATCTGCACGCCTCTTCATGCAGACCCGTTGGCGCCTCGAAAGAGATCACCTTTTGACCGTAACAGATAACAGCTGCCCGAGAGTCGGTGAAGGTCACCCATCGATTTGTTGGCTCGTCCAAAACGCGAGCTAAGTCACGCACGCAGTGCGGAGAACTCCGTGTCGAAATCCGCGGCTGAGCCTCACCGAAATAGTTGTTTTAGTATAGATGGAATCCAGGCACCTGTTGTACGTGGAAAAATACGATGTGACGGAGTCATCGGTGTGAATGCGGCGCCAACCTTCGTAGCATATCGAGGTGCGCCCGAGTGGAGATTATTCTAAAGGTAGCGTGGGAGGCACTAGCCTTGTCCCGTACATTCGGCACTAGCTGGCACAGTGGTCATTCGACAAGAACGATACTGTGGTGGTAAAAGCAGTCGTGTGCATCAAAGACTCTCACAATGGGTAAGGAACAGGTCGTGCACGGCAATGATGCCAATGGGTGCAAGGCATTGGTCAGGTGCTCTTGCGACGTATATCAGATGTGATGCGCGAAGTAACCTCTCGTATTTAAAGAATTCGGAACGAAAGACGCCTGCACTCTGTCGGCGTGCCTTTTGTTTACTCCAAGGAAGTCGCATATAACATTCGCAATATACTTCGGCTTGTGAGCCTTCCACGAATTTCATATTCGTAGTGAGAGGCTCTGTAGGGCCAGCGGACCGTACCGGAGGAGGACGTAGTGAATCTACGCGCAGCATAGATAATGTACAGAGCGTCCGCTCGCTCCACCACAACGCATACGAAAAATGTTTGCGTAGGAGTTGAGTTTCTCCTTCAAGTGTCTCACGTGCGGCGTCTCTACCTCAGAAGCCTGTCAGTTGTAGCTGTCAGAAACTTGTGACTTAGATACGGAAGCGCCTGCGACCTTTAGCGCATAGCGTGAGACGTCACGCATCAACGAGGCAAACGCAGGGCACTTCTCCGGTGACATTTCAAGGCCGCGGAGCATGTGGGATTTCTGTATCAATATGGGTGGCCTTTTGTAGACTTGAGCGCAGCAAGCGCGTGTTGGCCCCAAAGGGCCAAACACTGTAAAATATTTTTCGCCCTTAAAATTGAATAAGGGTGTAAATGCGTACATAACTTACACCTTTATGCCCTTTTTGGGTCTAAGGCGCATACCGATGATACCCGCCTAAAAACCAAATAGCCACCGAATTCTGCGTGCACTTGTCGAGACCTTTGACGGAGATCTTAAACAGCGCCGCGCTTGTGAATGAATGAATGATCCTGGGAAACACCATGCAATACATTGTGGGCCGTCGAACATCCTTCATAGGACGCAAACAATACTTTTTTTTATCTAAAAAATATAGAATCACCTGCCTAGAATGCGGAGAAGAAAGGGAACTGAAGGGCTCGATTCTGCTAATCATAACCACATAAAGCTAATAGACAACGATGCCAAGGAAAGCATTGGGAAAATTCAGCGTGGTTGAAATGGTAATGTAGAAATAATGAAGAAAAGGGAAATGAAAGTGGACGAAAACATTGCTAACGAAAATATAACTTGTGGCCGGTGGGAACAGAGCCCACAACCTCCGCATTACTCGTGCGTTGCAGTACCAATTGTGCAACGGCGACCGCCATAAATTCGTCTACTAACTTGGGTATTAATGGTTTACTAGATGGAGTGTTAGCCAGTACCACTCAGAACCACTCAGTACCACTCAGTACCACTCAGTACCTCTCAGAACACCCTAGGAGTGTTAGCCAGTACCACTCAGAACCGTGGCGTGTGGATGTGGAACATCATTTTTAGCCTGATGGCACCACGTAACACGTGATCTTAGGAGAGAGGGCATGGGGCTGATGAACCCTCGCATGGAATATACCTGATGGCATCAAGCCTGCCTACAAAGCAGTCACACATCCACTTGCACAAGCGCCAGTCGGCTCGGCATGGCGCCGAGTAGACTGGCGCTTCCAGCGCGCATCGGCAGCGTGTGATATACGCTATAAGGTGCACCACCAGCTGAATTTCCTTCCCAATGCTCTCAGGTGACGGCGTCCTAGTTTTCTACATCTTGGAGCCCAGAAATTAAGAAACGAAGGAAGGAAGGAAGGAAAAAGTGGAGAAGGAAAGGTAGGAAGGTTAACCAGTTTAGATTAACCGGTTTGCTACCCTACACATGGGAGAGGGATGGGGGAGATTAAAGATGGGGAAAGGGGAGAGGGAGAGAGAGAGCACATAGCACAGCACACACAGATCGTCCGTTGGAGTCCATCAACGAAGAATGGTAATCAACGAAGGCGGACGCAATTTATTGGTTTAACGTTAAATTGTTGTACTAAGATGATTGTAAGGAATCATGTAGTTCCGGTTTCTGATTTTGCTTCGCATTGCCTATGTACGTACATGTGCTTTAAGAGGAAGCTTTAGCTCGGGTGCTCTTATCTAAATACATGTGGAAGAAGAATGAGTTTTTCTCGGCAACCACTGTACCGAATATGGCGAGGTTTGTTGCATTTAAAATAAAAGCTTAAAATCTAGTGACTGCTTTTTCAAATTTTTTATTTAGGTGGTCAATTTTTTATTAAAAATTGGCAAAATCGAAAATTTTCAGAAAACGAAAATATCAAGTTTACCGCTCCGTACATCAGCAAAAAAAGGATATCACAATTCACTGAATTGCATCTAATAGTATATTTAAAGCGTACAAAATTTGTATGTTACACATGAATCTCAAAAAATTTACTAATATGTTAATACAGCTTTTCCAGAACCCGTGTCAACAACGTAACAAATTAACGTAAGATATAAAATGACATTTTGAATTTGTCTGCTTTCAATGATTTAGTGGATGCCGTTTATGGAACCGCGATATCTGTTGTTAATGCAGATGTCATACTTAAGTGCCGCGCGTCGCCCCTAGAAGATCGAAGCGGCCACCAAGCGCCGTGAACGACGAGGAAGACAACGGGTGCACGAGCACGGCAGCACGAGGGCGCGTTCGCGGTGTTCGATCCAGGCGGGCAGCAGCTCCGAGCTCCTGGGCGGAACGAGGCGAGGGTTCCTGCCAGGCGAGACGTCCGTGGCAAGGCGCGGAGGACCGCGGAGCCGAGCGTGGACGTCCCAGGGCCCCTGCTGCCAGTGCTCGAGACGCTGGCTGACCCGAGGGCCGCCGGTCCCTGAGCTGCCGCACCTGAGCGTGCCGAGCAGCGTTTCAGTCTAGCACAGATGTTGCTGTGCTAGACGAGGTCCTCACGTGTGACCGGCGCACGTGGATTGCGAGCGGCGCACGAGCTGGGCACCGAGGTCGTGCTGGACGTGCGACTGTAGCACGTCGGTCGCGAGCGGCGTCCGAGCCGGACATCGAGGACGTGCGGAGCAAGGCGTCCCCTGGCTGCTGCCGCTGCGGCGTCCGAGCGTGCCGAGTCCGGGAACCGTGCTGAACGGGGCCCGAGCGTGTGGTCGTCGCGGCCAGCTCCAGCACGGGAGACCGCACGGTGCCGTGACCAGCGAACTGTGAGCCGCGCAACCCGGGACTGTTTCAGCCCGTGGACACACGGACTGCAGTTTCTGTATATATATTCTGACTGCAACTCTCTGTATATATTCATATGTTAAAGGTTGCCTTGAGTTTTATAAACGCATATAAATGGCTCTCTGTCTTTCTTCCGCATCACTGCGCACTAGCGAAAGTGCCGAACAGTCCTAATCACCACAGCAGAATTACTAATTTGTAAACTTCATGCTTCTATATCTTTCAAAACTGCGAATCTTTTGAAATATTTTTAACAACATTCAGGCCCTAAATCGGAATTCCGCTTCCAACAGTCATTAGAATTTAACTTTCTCTCTCAAATGCAACAAATTTTATTAAAACCGGTCCCAAGGTTATCTCAGAAAAACGTTTTTACATTTTACAAGCATTTGAATAGACCGCGTCGCAGTTGAGCCCGAGCTAAAGCCTCCTCTTAATATGTGCTGTCTTGTTTCGGCATACATCGATCGTTGTGAAGCCAGCCTTTTTGCTTGAGGAGCAGAAATAAGTCAGGCATTGCACTTTCTTTTTGCGAGTTCGAAATGCAAACAACAGTGTGTGTGCATATATATATATATATATATATATATATATATATATATATATATATATATATATATATATATATATATATATATATATATATATCCTTTCTTGATGTCGGAACAACACTTTTAAATTTTCATATTTCCAATAACTTGTAGATGCTTGCGAGATTCCCTACACCTCAATTACTAAAATTCAGAGCGCAGATGGAGAAATAAAAATTCAGCGGTGACTTAGCGGTAATTGTGACAGAAATGCGTTATAATTACGTCACACCTCTTTGAGGTCCCGGATGCACGGTTTAAACCGCGGTCACAACATTGCAAAGCGTCATTCAGGAGCTCACTCGTCACACCCACTGCCTCTTGGACAGCGACGTGCAACTGACGGTGGTGGAGCAGACGGTGGCCCGGAGCAGTTGCACTACCGTCAGTTGCACTAATATGTCTGTGCGCATACATTCCGGTGACTGGGTTTTCCACACTTCACACAGAGCTCTCTATATTTTCTTTGGCACTTCTAACACTAATGCTTTAATCAACATGACGTTTAAAATTCGAGTCGCCGTTTCTTTAACTGGAGCTGACATGCTTCACAAGCTCTATGTAAAAGTGTTCGAGAAATGCAGCGCATTCCGTGTCACCGCGGCGCCGTAAAATCTGTCGTTTAAGAGGCGAATGCACGCTGCGGTTCATAGGTTCCCGTTCCGCAAATTCGGTGTGAGCAAAGTCGTTCAATGCTTTTGACTGAAGCACTCCGATACCGACAGTGCTATGCGAGTATAGGCCGTATCGAGCCGCAACTCGTAATACAGACCTCCGCAAAAATGCAGAAACGTCAACACTCCCCTCGGCGATGCGAACACTACGTAATGCCTCGGGGCAAGATTTGTCGCACCTTTCCAAGCGCGAGCACTATATAGTTTTGCGGAGAACGAGCGGGAGCGATCTCTCGCATCCGTGCGGGCGCGGACTCGAGTCCAACAAATCGTTGAGGGCTGCAACGCGCACTCACCTCTTCCGCTGCGAGCTGAGGTGACTCTTGAGCGCAGCCACCCGTAGCCACATCCTGGCGAGTCGGCGTGGTCAAGGAGTCAAGACCGTCTCGTCGCCGAACCGGCGAAACGCTTGAACAGCCGTCGGCGCTCGCGATCGCACTACACACACACACACACGCCGGTCTCGTTGCTCGCTGGTTACGCACGCGAGGAGGGCGTGTGCCTCGGCGATCCTGTTAAGAAGCAGACGAGCCCCGTGGGGAACCGGTAGCACCAGCGTCTGGGCGGCGCTGCAGACGACGTCCAGCAAGCAGCAGCAGCAGCAGCAGGGAATGCCGCCACGTCTTCTGAGAGATACGTGAGCGAAATGGGGAGTTCCGCGCCCTCGCTCCGCGCACGGTGGAATCGGTTTCGCGTTGCACGCAGGCGGCGAAGCCTCCCGCAGCCGTAGACACAGCAGCGCCGTGCACTTTCGGGATCGCGAAACGCACTGCGCATTGCAGCAGGACGGCGGACGCGCAACCGGAGCGCGCGACCCACCGTTCGCCGGGAGATTCCGCGCCGGTTATTTGTTTGTTTTGTTTCGTTTTGTTTTACTTGTTTGTTTTTCTTTCTGCGCAAGCGGAGCCACCTGCGCGAACCGAGGAAGGGCGCAAGAAAGATGAGAACATTGTGTTTGCGTCGTGCTTCCGCGGGCGTCGCGCAAAGTCGCTCGCACGGCCGGAGTCGTCGCCGAGCGCGAGCTGCTCTCTCGCGCCGGTCGGCCCTGGGAAATCGCCAAGCTAGTCGTCACCTGGGCCGATTCATTATTTTTTTCTTAATTTTTATTTGTTTCCACAGATTCTATAGGCCAATGTGGGCTTACGGAAGGGAGCAGGGTGAACTTTTATTCACTCACGTGAATACAAGTTCACGTGAGTTAGCACGTACAGCTGACAGAGGCGGTCGGAGGTATAGTAAAGCACAAAGATCTAGGTAAAAGACACAAAAGGCAAAAACCACAAGACAACCACGAGCGTGTAGTACGCAGAAAAAAAAATAAGCCTTACAACCGCAAACAAATATGTTAAGGAAATGTAAATCGTACCAGGTAATCTTCAAAGGATTGATGACTGTTAATGAAAGCAAACCGCTATCGATAGAAGACTAATTTTGCGCTGCAGCAGGAAAAGTCCGGATTAAATCCCCAAAAAGAAATAGGAGAGAGATAAATCCGCGAGTGAAATAATGAGGAAGGCCAGCGAGAGTTTACGAGCGTAAGCGCGGACGCACCGATATTCCGCGGACGACGCCCGTACGTTCTAAAACCTTTCGTCGTGGCTGCCTGGAGTGGTTGTTTTACCACTATTGCCAATGAAAGGTCAGATATCATCGGCGGATACGGGCTGCCATTTTATGGTACCTGGATGTTACGGTAATGCTAGAGACAAGCAGTAAATAAGACCAGACAGCAACATTACTCTTCCGAATAAACTATACTTGCATTTTTTTAGTGAGATAAAGTTACTTATCGGTGGAGAACATAAAGAACGAGACCTCCGATTTTGGAGCTCGCATCAAAATTGCGTCAGCGGTTACGTAACTGTGACGCCATGAAACTCGTATATTCCCCCATTTAGGCTATTTTAGCGCTTCGGATCGAGATGTTCCAACGTCTTCCTTATGTTCCATTTTTTGCATGGACTGCAAGCTTCTTTTTTCCTTTAATTTCTCACCAGCGTGAGCCTTCTTTTGAAAACTAGTGTTGTTTTATAGTTACTGCTGTGGAATGGGGACTCTCTTTCCTGGACGAGCTCTCATTGCAGCGCCGAAAGCAGATATTCTATGGTTTCCATGAAGCTTTTCTCTTGCTTCTTCGTGATCACTACGCCGGGAAATACGTTATGTGCCACAAAAAGAAGTTTATTACAAGAGGAACCGCGGCCTTTGCCCAAAAACGGCACCCTCTCCGTGAGCCCTAATCACTATAATATTTATTTATTTATTTATTTATTTATTTATTTATTTATTTATTTATTTATAGACTACTGTCAATCCCCCATGGGGATTACTACAGGGGTGAGCAACATGTCACAACTCATCAATGAAACTTTCTATAGAAAAAGAGACCATATTGATTGAAGACTATACAAGGATAGCAGTAGTATATTCATACATAATAATACACACAACGAAGCCAATGTACACCAACCAGCAGGATAACTACAGAAAAAAAAAACAGCGGTTAGATTGCGGAGCGCAAAGCAGATGGCGCCACCGGCCTCAACGCCATACGACGCCTTCAGAGTGCGACTGAGTGCCTTCTTAGTGCAGCCGAATGCCTGAATCGCCGCAATAGAAGAATGGGCGTGCGCTAACTCTATTGACTGTATACAATAACATAGTGCCGGTATGAAGTAGTGTCGTCTGGTACACCTGAAAAAGTACCCTCCGACACTAGGCGATAGCAGCGTACTCTGCAACAAGGAGAAACTCGAGTTTGCGGGTTGTGCAGACAGTGCCTTTCAGCAAGCAACTGGTAGTCCGTCATCGATCAATGATTATTTTTACATATTAAGTTACTTAGCTTTCAAGGGAAAAAAGAAACGTACCGCTCCGATACGAATGCGATATGAACAGTTACGACAGTTAATGAGCTAGGAACGATTGAATGTCCTCTTGTAGACGTTTAATGTCGTCTCATTGCCGTGCTTCTCATCGAATATTTCGCGTCCGGTAATTCGATTTTATTAACCGGATGGGACGACCAGTCAGGGCTCTTACGCGCAGTGGACGGCGCATGCAGTGATAATTATAAACGCAGAACGTCACCCGTATAAACATATTGTCCTATGTTGCAGCAAGTACAAGAACTAAAGGTGATGTTGTTTCACTGCATGTTTTGTTCTGAGCACGTTATAAAGCTTAACGAAGTATCTTTAACCACCGTGGTTGCTTGGTGGCTAAGGCGTTGGGCTGCGAAGCACGAGGTCGCGGGATCGAATCCCGGCCCCGGCTGCCAAATTTCGATGGGGGCGACAGGTGAGAGCCCGTGTACTTAGATTTCGGTGCACGTTAAAGAACCCCAGGTGGTCCAAATTTCCGGTTACAACCTTAGGCGCGTTCTTGGCCAAAGTTAAATCTATACACGACCATTGTTGAGTAGTTGAGTGACTTGGATTGGTGCGGCACTTCAAACCAAACTCTTCTGGCACAAACTGAGTCAACAATTTCTTGCCTGGTTTTGAAATGTCCACATTGAAGTCTCCAACAATGACCACAGGGGTAGTGTCATCACAGCTAACCCATGCAAAGTACGGTGTCATTAACTTCTCGTTATTGCACTTGGGTGTGTCTATGCACACAGAAGGTGCGACGATTCCGTCTTTCGTTTGTACGGCACAGATATCCCCACAGTCGGTGGCATGTTGTGAACGGTCGTACACACATTTTGTGCTTTGCGTATGTGGCAACGCCTCCTGCTCCTGAGTACATGTGCTATTCACAAACGATTACAGTATACCAATCGACTTGAAACAATACATATTGATTTGTTTGTTTCAATTATTATTATTATTATTATTATTATTATTATTATTATTATTATTATTATTATTATTATTATTATTATTATTATGGACGGAGTGCTTGAAGTCTGCTTCACCTCCGCCACGGATCGGCCCGCTATTGCACTATCTCCTGGATCAGCCCATGCTCACCTCTTTTACTGTTGACGCACAAACGGGAAACATTTTTAAAATTAAATTATGGGGTTTTACGTTCCAAAACCACGGTATGATTATGAGGCACGCCGTAGTGGGGGACTACGGAAATTTGGACAACCTGGGGTTCTTTAACGTGCACCTAAAGAGAACACGGGTATTTTCGCATTTCGCCCCCATCGGCCGCCGTGGCCGGGATTCGATCCCGCGACCTCGTGCTTAGCAGCCCAAGACCATAGCCACTACGCAACCACGGCGGGGAAACGCGAAATATACATGGAACCCTAGCCATATACACCTTCACTGTAAAAGAAAAAGTAGTACGCGGAATCGGGCGTAGCTTCATACGAGGTGGAAATTCTTCCAGAGCTCTCCACTACGGCGTCCCTCGTGGTTCCCTCTACAGCTTCGGGATTTTAAACACTAATACTTTTACGCCTAACTTCACGCTGTCATTACCCTTGCGAATTTTGTAGCTTACGTGCAGGAAACAACGACCAGCAGTGGCTGCAGAACTGTTCAAAGGAACTATAGCTGCATTATTCTTCAGCATTATTATAGCATTATAGCAGTCACAGCGTTATTATTACATCATTATAGCATTATTCTGCAATTGCAGCTTTCCAATCGAAATTGCTGACGTTCCCTCGCTTGTAATTAACTGGAGACATATTTCTCTTGTTTATGCGTAGCCCGCTTACTGCCTTCGTGTCCTTTTCGTTCTTTAGTGCTTCCGGAATATATTTCGAGTTTCGGACATCGCCTTGCGCTTGTTTGGCGGTTTCGACAGTCCATGTAGTACTGCATGATTTGTGGAACTCGACACATTGATGCGCTTCCGTCCCTTTAGCTTGATCTCTGTGTCTTGAGGAAGGGTGCCCGTCTCCTCTAGGTAAATGTGATCGCCATGGCAGTTGCAATCTCCACAATTCTTTAAACGAAGCTTTAGTTTCCTCTTGCTCCCACTTTGAGGAAGCCTTCTCGCCGAGCAGACGGCAATTTGGGCCACTGGGTATATGAGCTCATTCTTGGACAATCCACCCGATAGACTGCCCTAAAGTGGCCTAGCTACGTTCTATATTTTCTTAACTTAATAATAAATGAGCGACAATCCTCCAGAATGGGCATGAGTGCCACATTGAAAGAAGGTGTCGAATGTTATTTAAATACTCATTATTTCCTTGACAGGATTATTCCCTCGACAGGCATCGTACATGGCCTTCTTCCTCGAGACGCAGTGTAGCATTACAGCTGCACAGGTGACGAAGCTGTGCTGGTGTCGTTCGCTGCTGCTGCTACCCCGCTAACTACAACAAGCTTCGCGTCATATAGAGCCGAACGTTGCATTTGATCTGCGTGTTTCTTTTACAGCGAAGTTGTTATGGCCTACTTTCCCCACTATCGTGTCCGCGCATAAGAAAAAATCCCGAAGATAGTGCAGTGCTGGGCTGACTCGCGGCGGAGGTGCAGTTAGCCATTACAGGACCCACATACGCAGCTTCGCTCGTCGTCCTTGTTCACAGAGTGAAAGGGCACCGAGCTTTCTTTTTTTTTTTGCTTTTTTAGCAAGTTCGCATTCACTTTTTAGCAAATTCTCAAACGTTGTACTCGTTTTCCCGCTCCAAAACAGTATATCTTTTTACACCGCAACAGTCTGAATTCCTGTCATATTTGTATGAGTACTGTTAAGTGTGTCTGCTCTTTTTTTTTTCGGTTGGCTATCCTCCTTTCTCTCTGCTGAAAGCTAGCCATCGAGTGTGCTAAGATCTCTACACTTCACCATACCTAAAACGACTACGTCCTCAACAATGCCGGGATTGGCGAACGATGAAACATGTATTTCGATGTTAATATCTCCATTCTGAATTTTTTTCTTGCCCACTTTTATATAGCGCGTTCTGGGAGAGAGAGAGAGAGAATAAACATTTATTTCGCAAAGCAAGTAGAAAATTTCCTCGATGAGTGGGGCCCTCAGTCCAGGGCTCCATTGCCATGCGCGACTTCGCGAGCCCGCTGGATCAGCCGTTGCTGTTCCTGCTGGCTTGTGCTGAGCATGCAGCGCAGACTCCCAAGAGGAAAGGGTAGGGTTGGGTATAGAAGGAAATACCTGAAGGGTTAGGGCATTCCCATATGGAGTGATACACCGTGGGTTTGGCCCCGCAGTGGGGACAATAGGAAGGGTACAGGGTGGGATGAAAGATATGTAGCATGTGGAGACAAGGAAATGAATTGGTCTGCAGCTGCCGCCAGACAGCGGCATCTGCCCTATTAAGCGAAGGATGAGGAGCGGGATAGTTATGGCGACTTTGTCGGTAGTACTCGAGCGTCTCGGTGTACTGTAGGCGTTCTGGGAAGAAGCTATTTCTTATTCATATGCTATATATACATTTCCCTGAGCACCAATTACTGTTTAAGCGTACTATTTCTGTGGCAAATGTTCTGTAGTTTCCTATTGGCTGGTCATTCACCATGTGTTTGGTGCCAATAACTCCAATAAGAGCGTACATTAAAAAAGAAAAAGAAAAAAAAGCGAGAGAGAGAGAGAGAGAGAGAGAGAGAGCATAAACAATGGCAGCAGGTACTACAGTAAGTATTGATGTCAATATTTCGCGCATTGCTGAAAAGGGCACGCTTGCACTCATCCCTACTGATTAGATATCACTAAAGATAATCCACAAAAGTAAGGTACAGCATCATCTATCGCTCTACTTGCAAGAAAACACGTTATTTGTCTGCCTGCATGTACAGTACGTATGTGCATAACTATTTCAACATATCACACCATATACGAGCGTCTCGTTCATTTAAAATTAGTAAAAATGTCTGTCTCTGGCGCCATCTCGTGATTGCGTATGACACCGCTCGAAGTGGCTCAATGGCTGCAGCACTGCGCCGTTGAGCTCGAGGTCGAGGGTTCGATTCCGACTGCGGCGACCGCATTCCGTTGGAAACGGAATGAAAAAAATGCGCGCATGCACGTTAAAGAACCCCGGGGTGGTCGAAAATTAGTCTGTCATCTCCGAAGTCAGGCAGGCTGCCGACTGGAAAAATCAAACACGAGAAGCGCCCAGAATAACAAATACATTAGTTTTAAATATCGCATGACATGAAGCGAAATAAAAGAAATGCGTGAATGTGCAGAACGTAAGAGAATTTTAAGGCAGTATGAGAGCAATACGGTCTCCTCAAATCCAACAATGGCGACCGTGAAAGCCGTTTGACCATCACTGCATGGCGATCGATTGTGGCTACGGGTACACTTCTGGAACGGAGTCAGTGCTCTTTAATATCGCACAGATACCTGACAACAATACACCTGCGCACCTTGAGATATGATGAGGTAACTCGGAAGGATAGAGCGCCTACATAGATTTCTGTGGGTAGCATGGTCGACGCTTAGCATGATCGGCTCTCTTCAAAAGATTGGTTTACCGGGAGAGACCTGGGGTGCTATGCAGGATGCGTCGAGCTTCTCGTTCACCCGAGTTTTACCCGAGTTTGCTCGACGGCAGTCAGTGAACGGAGAGAGCGTGAAACGCGCAAAGGCTGCAGGCAAAAAGTATGTAGACAAAAAGCCGCGTATGACAACATGAGCGCACCCTGCGCGGCACGCTGCTTCTACGTTTCAAGCGCAGACGGCTGCACGATGAAACGCGCCAGCGCCGCGTATTGTTATCAACGGATTATCGCAACTTAGCAATACCGTGACTGTCCCGCTGCCTGTCTGCACACTTGCCGTGAGCCGCTTGCCACGCCTTTCCCGGGCGCGTCAAGGGCGTGCTTCTTCTTTCGAGAACTATCTTTCTATCCTAAATCGAATGCGAACAGGGTACATGCGGCGCATTCTTGCACCTGCGCTTTCGCTCAAACGAATACGTTAAAATACAACAATTAAAATAACAAACATTTTTATTTCTTTAAGTGTTTGTTTTTCGTTTTGAATGCTAAAAATTTCTGATGACAAACGGTGATCGAGCAAATTATTAAATTTTGCACTTCTTGCCGCGAGTGGCGACAGTGAGGCAAAAGCTTAGAAGCGTATACATTGAAGCGGGTCGCACACACGAGGCAATTCATACGGTGAGAAGTCGCCTAGGGGCGCTACAGTGCTATTCTCAATAATGTCAGTGATCACCACTCTTTCTCTATTAGGGGAATGGAAACGCAGCGTCGTGATGCGGCTGTTCATCGCAGGCGCCTTAAGGCCCCCGCTTTACCAACTAAAACCGACGCACTAGTCATAAATACCAGAGCAGCGGCTGTCGCTGTAAAATGGCGGTCCGTAGTGACGCAGTTTAGTGAAAATGTACCAGTTTATCTTTGTGCGCGAAGCTCGGCGATGCATTGCGAAGAAGTGCGTGCTTCCCATCGACACAATTCATCGCTTGTCATCGCTTGCCCACTGAAAGTGCCTCTGAGCGCATGTACGCAGTATTTGAGTGTTTTGTGCGCACCAAGGTGCTTGCGGATTACTTTTGCTGGAGCCAGCAGCGATCGCAGAAGGATATCGTAACGACACCGCAGCAATCGCATTTTGGCAGGTGAGGGCTCTTGTGTGCGGTTATGAAATGAGACTTCGAACTGAGGAAGGTGTTGGAACTGTTGAGGGCGCACTGTTTGTGAAGAAGAAATGCCATTGCACTGGGTCTATAGAAGAGCGAGCGATTCTCGAACGCTGATCGTGTTTACGACGTTGTGGCTCCGATACATCAGCGATGACAGAGCAGTCATCTCAAACGACTGCTGCGATACGCACTGCTCAGCATCGTCGTCACCCTCGGCGCATCGACGCCTTGTAAGCAGCTACAGTGACGTGCCGATAATTATTTACTGTGCGCTACGCGCCACAATGCAGGCCATGAAACCGTGTTGTGTGGCCATCTCAGCCCGAGATGTATGCATAAGCCAGCGACAGTCAACGCTTTGTTTTTGATAGTGGTGCTCAGTACATCACCGATGACAGTGCGTTGTGCGCGTTTTATGTTGGCGTTCAAGATTGTTGATGCCTCTCAGCTCGACACCGCGTCGCTGTTGCCGGAAGATAAGTTGGGCGTGGCCCAACTGTAGTGGGTGCGCGCACAAGAGTGACATGCCTCGCGCGGGGCGTGACCTCTGGCTTTGATTGACAGGCGAACTCGTGCTAAACTCGTACATCGCGAAACCCCTTCCGAGTTCAACTCGGGAACATGGCGGCGGCAGCAGCAGCCTGTGTTATTGCAGCCAGCGGCAGCAAGCGTCAGTATAACCGTCTGGACCCGTTCACGTACATGACCGCCGTGGAGTTTCAGCGTCATTTTGGCCTGTCGAAGACGTCAGTGCGCTGGCTGTGTGACGAGCTAGGCGAAGACTCTCGTCTGCGGAGACAGCGTGGCGGGCTTCATTCGCTCACCGTCGAAGAGCAAGTCCTCTGCGCCCTCCATATCTACGGGACTGAGAGTTTTCAGGGAAGCGTCGGCGCCGAGTGCTACATTGGACGTCATAAAACTACTGTGAGCCTCTGTGTCATAGATGTCTGATGCGCTTATTGACGCGGCAGTGCGGAAGCGGTGGCTGGCTTTCCCGAAGACTGCGGCTGAGCGGGCATTTATAAAAGAACGCTTCTTACTTCGCGGAAACATTACGAACGTAGTCGGGTGTGTCGACGGAACGTTCGTAGGAATTAAGGTGCCTTCAATGTCAGCGTTACTGTGATTAGCATTGAAGCAATGTCTAGACGAACCATATTGCCAAATTTGTCACTTCTGTGTAGCCGACTTAAATTTTGTGTTACCGACATCACACATGCGGCAGCCTATGATACTGACTTTTTCGCTGGTTGCTGACGTTTTACCGATTGTTCTACTTGTCTATCAGAGTGCCTTCCAAATGGCTCACTTTTTGGGGAAAGAGGTTAATGAAGTATAACTAGATAAATGGATATCACAAATTGTGTGAAATACTTTGTGAGTGCTAATCTCATAAAGAACTCGGGATTTTTTATGAGATTACTTAGTACAAGTTACTCAGTATGCATAATGCTGAACTTTGGTCATGCGTCATCTATCGACCACACTATGAAACAGCAAGGCACTGCACAATTGCAGTGCGAGATGCGGATGTCGCGCCAAGCCGGTTGTGCCTATGCATGTATGGCAAAATGAAAATGCATTTAGAATCTTAGTGTGCTGGCTTGCATGAAGAAAATACTTCACAGTGTTTGCTGTGTTCACTGTTGGTGCATGTGCCAGTGGTTCAGTGTAATTTCTTTTGGGGGGGGGGGGGGGGGCAGCGTTATTCTGTATGAACAAATCATATATTTTCCTCTCATAATGGGGCTCTAATTCGTCAGCAGTAGAACAATGGAGATCCAATGCTCTGCAGAACTCTGTGTGCGTGAAGATGTGAACCACCAAGGCAAAATTACATATCGGGAGAAATGTGGTGCAGATGCCAATGAAAAGTTGGTCTTTAACCTGTCATGATACAAATAAAGATTGCAGAGCGAATAGACCTTTTTTACAGCTTTAGACCAATGATTACACAAACTGTGACATGCTCAAACGTGTAAAAGCTTGCCGCAATGCCAAAGTAGGATGAGTGATATGCAGCATATTTTGGCATTGAACATGTCTTGTAAATGCTATTTTTATTGTAAGCCTCGCTGTCACGCCTTTCCCTCCGGCACTCCCTTTACTGAAACGCAGCACTGTCTTTCTATTGGTGTCATGATGATGACTGTAACGGCAGCAGTAAGGCTGGTTAATGCTTGCCCCTTTGATTCCTGTGAGTTTAGTGGTACAGAATATGGCACGTGCATACACCTGTGCAGCAAAATTTTATGCTTGTGGTGATTTGTTGGAGAGCTAAGTCGTGTTGGGACATTTCAAAGACGTGTGCCATTTTGGCTTAATAACTAGATCATTGTTGAGGTTGAAGACTCATTGTATTGGTATAAAAGCTTGAAGCTGAATTGCACAACAATTCGACGGGACACAAAGAAGAGAAATACACACATCAGAACACTCTGCTGTGTGTCTTACTCTTCTTTGTGTGCCGTCGAATTGTGGCGCGATCCAACTTCAAATAGATCATTGGGCCTCTTTGGTGCAGGACCGAGGAAGAGAAATACACACAGCAGAACGCTCTGCTGTGTGTATTACTCTTCTTTGTGTGCCATCGAATTGTTGCGCGATCCAACTTCAAATAGAGCATTGGGCCTCTTTGGTGCAGGACCGAGGAAGTGTGAGCTATTCGACACCATGCCGGTGCCTTGCCACACATTTATGGAAGTCTGAGGGTTTGCAAACAAAGCTTTGCAATCAAATCCACCTGCTCATGTAATACAAGCACTGATTGAAAGAACCGTCATACAAAAATAATGGTGAAATGAATGGCCTTTGAAAATTTGTATGTTGACACTAGTGACATAATAGGTGCCACAGCGAACTCGACAATTGTACTGGACAGAGCACTTTGTTTCCTATGTGAAGCACAAGCTTCCATTACATGCTGTGCAGATAACCAAGCTCAGTTTGTTTAAATGTGGTACACAACATTCACTGTAATGTGTTTTTGATTCTAAAGTGCCAAACACCACCTCTTTTTCAAGGATGTCATGGGAATATTTGACGAGAACTGTTTACAGCCCCTCATAATGGAAGTGTGGCCAGCCAGCTTTGCTGGAGTGCCTTTATAGATTTCTGTTCCTGATCACTCTGTGCTATCAAGTTGCTAAAGGCTATGCAACCAGTGTAAGGCATTACGTGATTCTATAGTCTGATACGGCTTTAGGAGGCCGAAGAACCTGCACTTTAATGGCAGGTGAACACAAGCCTGCACCAATGGGCACACACTCTACACTGACATCGTGCCGCTGGACACACTAATACCCGCTCACTGGAGAGGGACTATTTCTTTAGACATGGAGGCAATCGGCTGCTGCGCTTTGGTCATCTGGGCGGGGCCTCTCCTGTCTTGTGAAGTTGTATCCGACGAGAGGATGCCACTTTTCATGCAACACAAAAGGACAAAGTGTACAATTATTTTGCCTATGAAATGGATACATCACAAGTGAGCTACGCATGGGCTTAAGCTGTGTGAAAATTAGTACATGCAAATATATGACATTGTTAAAGAATATGTGGTATCGAACATGCATGTAATGGCACGTTTAAATCGGGGAGTGTTGCATTCATGTGCACAGTCTATAGGTGATAGCATTATTAAGGTCATGCCGTTTCCTGTCTTTTCATTGTGAAATACACACACCGTTCATATTGTGGCTAATCAACACCCACTGCATTCTTGCACATAGAAAGAACAAACAGCCCATGACGTATATGCTGCATTAGTGTCTTTTTCATTTACACGGTCCAATAGTGGCACAGGTTGTCTTACGTGTTTGCCCATTTTGAAGAGACATCAAGTGCATGTTACAAGTGTCCCAATATGCACAGCACAATGTTTACTGCAATAATTTTATTCATGCTCTTGAATAATAAACAAAATAATAAACTGAAAGCTACTTTGTAAGGTGTGTTCTGGGGGTTCGACTGGAAAGCAGTGAGGGCACTGATCCTACTGTTGCAGAGCTACTGTTGCCACACTCAAGAGCATGTGCCTGGCGCTCGCCTACTGCCACCAGGCGGTTGAATGCCTCCAGCAGCAGAATGTTTTGCTGCAAAAAAAGTGGATTGTTGGAATGAATCAATCGCATATAAACCATTATTTACAAATAAAAATGCTCATTGCACTATTGGTACTAACTGCCCTTAACTGTGGAAGCCTTTAGTGTATGCATAATAAAACAATTTGTCGGGATAACATTGCTTTATTTTTCATAACAGGTTTTTTTCAGAGCCAATTGTAATGTTTATTAGTGTGCCAACAGCTGAGGTGTCCTCGCACCTTCACGAGTCTCTACTGTCAGCACCACAAACCTATTTTTGTTCACTGCAAAATCAATGGCGCTCCCTACAATTCCGTCTTATGCGAGCTGATTGCATCCTATGCCTACAAACATCATATTTTTGTCCCATTACGCAATTTTCTACCATCCTCAGCTGCAGTTCTCTCTCCTTGACATCCATTCTCTCACGCTTATGTAATCACCTGCTATAAATTGGCAACAAGTGATTGAAGACGTACATTGCCTGCCCACCGATTCCATTTTTTTTCTTAATCTCAACTAGCATATCAGTTGCCACGGTTTACTACGCCACTGTCTTCCTGCCTTAATGCTATCTCCAACAATTTTTGTTACTTCGCTTTCTGCACAGTCCTCGACTTCTCAAGTTTCATTGTTAACCTCCAGGTTTATGTCCCATATTGGATAACCGGTAGAATCCAACGATTCTAAACATTTTTCAAGGATATCGGTAACGTGGCGATCACGATTTGGAAATGCCTCCCATGTGTTGTTCAACCCATTAAATTTTTGTATAAGTTTCCTGCTTTATATCAGTACCTGCTATTGAAATTTCACTTGGACAAAGATAGTCTTTCATAGATTCTGCGGGCTGAATGTCGCTGATGAATTTCTGTTATACCACTAAGTTAGTGAAGGTTACCTTTATCTTTTCCATATTTTCGCAGGCCCACGTAAATGTAACAGCACGAGCACTCATTGGCTCTCAATGCCTTTTTTAAACTGCTGGACATTCAGTTCGTTACTACGAAAGTGACTTAATCCGTGCACTATTATTATGCTAAATATGAAACAGTAGAAATATACTTATCTGCAGTTTGTCGATGCCTCCTTCACTGTGTTGGTTGCGAGGTCCATGTTCGGCACCACCTCTTTGTCGCATCGTAGCTATATCGACTGTCTTCCTTTTGCACACACTGCGCAATATTCGTGACGCTCGCAGTCACGCAGAGTGGAGGAACTCAGCGCACTCACATAAGCAGCACCGGATAAGTTGTTTGTTCAGGATTGTGCCGTGAACAGTAGGTGCGCGTTGCGATCTGTAAAATCGCCTAAGCTATTGGCAGTCTTTCGGGGTGCACGGAAAGATTGCTCACGGAGCAACAGAACTATCCAAGAAATAGTGGTCATCGTCGAGCCTGATCACTACGTCGCGCACTGCAAGCTCGTAGTACGAGTTTGTTTACACTGGGCATCGCCGATGCTTAGCCGCCATGCTCGCCCGATGAATGTATGTGATGACGCCACCACAGCGTTCCCTCGTGGTATAATGCGAAGCGTACTAAATTACAAATTAGTCGAATATACATTCAGTGTACATCTTGTAAGCTTTAAAATGCTGTTAAACCACGTTAAACTAACTAATAATATTGTACTAAATGCATTTGTTTTATAACTCGCTTGTGCGTGTAATGCACTCGGTGGAACGACAAACAAGTGAAAGAAGGCGCGACCATGCACCGACGGTACGATCACGTGAGCCCCAGTTTGTCGACCGCCCAGAAGGCAACGCCCAAGGAATGATAGCCAGCCAGAGTGAATCTAGATCAACCAATGAAACTGGAGGCTTGTCGAAAGATAAACTGTGTCTCGTTACCATTCGTGCTTTCATCTTGGGGTGTCGCCAGAGCTCGTGAAGATCCCGAGTTTCGCCAAACTCGACGCATCCTGCATAGCACCCCTGGCCTTCTTTGAGCATATCACAGTCAGGGGGTGCATGGCCTTTTTTACCTGGTCGTCGACGGCTTATCGCAGTCGGCACAATCGTGCTATTGGAACCAAGCTCGAAGAGCAGTGCTGAACGAACGCTATATCTCGTGTGCTATCGATATCTATGCTAGACCATCGGCCACCACTATGGTTACAAGACTGGTTGTCGGTTAAGTGCAGGACACATGCTCAACGACCCATTTCTATGCGAAGCACTTGCTACAGATATGTACGGAGTGTCAGGACATTTCTTTTTGCAAACTTAGTAACTGATGACGAAAGGTTTGTGGTACGCATAGCAGACCGACACTCGTCTTTGTGATGGTCTATGGCACATCATAAGTAAAATGATGGGCTACGCGATATGTTGGGAGGATGCACAGGGGCACTATAAACGGTGCATCCAGCGGCCCGCAGCTCTGCCCTAGGGCAAAGCTTTTCAGGACCTTGTCATTAACGTTCTTTGTCTGTCTGTCTGTCTGTCTGTCTGTCTGTCTGTCTGTCTGTCCCAACTCAGTGCCTACTCTCTCCCTTTTTTGCATTTTCTATTCCCCTTTCCCCACCCCCAGCGTAGGGTAGCAAACCGGGTGCTCGTCTGGTTGACCTCCCTGCCTTTCCTGTCCTTGCTCTCTCTCTCTCTCTCTCTCTATGCAGTATGTTATACCTGTGAATTGTCTCTAAAATCCGTGTCCAGCGCACTGGCAGTTGCTAAATGACTATTATTCCTGCTTTACTTCTGCTACTGTGTACGCTATTGCGCATGATATAGGCTCATTCTTACATGTTATAAGTGAATTTGGACTCGTTGTTATTGTCGAGTCGCTTGTAAAATTCTCCATCCACTTGTCAAGATTTATTGGTTCCGTTAGCAACTGAGCTTTCGTGTTTTACCACAAGGTAGATCTTGATGCTCATTCTATGAATGATGAGCGCTTTTCCATTCGTAGGCAAGTTTTCAGCTGGCCTTGAGTAGTATCAAGGTATAAAATTCATTTAATCCGTAACTTTCGTTGGACACAATAAGCGCAATCCAAAACCAACTTTAGCATTGCTTACCGGAGAGTAGTGAAGTAATCGATAATAATAAATTTCAGTTTTTTTCACCGACGGTGCTCAACGTTTTAGGAAACTTAGCCTTCTCCCAAAATTTACGTGACAATATATTGTTACATGTTTAGTTGTAACTAAAACAAGCCAGGTGTGAAGACACATTTCTGGGATACAATTTCTCGCTTGTGTTGAGCTACATTAAAAAAAGCCGTGCCGTGTAATCTGGCTCATTTTGCAAGTGCTATTCACTTGGTTGGCCCAAATCCATCTGGTTACGCTAGTTTTCACAGTACATACTCACTCGTGCAACAACGACGTGGATTGACGGAAACGTATCAACTGAACACGTCCCCTAGCGCGTTCTATGCGAGTCTCGCTGCGCCCATTCGCTGAACAGAGAGGACATGTTGCATTCTGTCTCCCGTTACACATTTGCATTTCAACTTGGAAGTAGTACAGATCGCTCAACTTCGTTATTAAAACACTGAAATGCGTTAATTGCCCGCCATAATTCAAACAATTCTTTAACGTAAACTATGTTCTTTATGAGGGAGAGAGGAGGGTGGGAAAGTCTGGGAGGTTAACCAGACGCACGTGCGGTTTGCTACCCTGCAATGGGGAAGAGGCAATGGGGTGTAAAGAGATAAATGTGGGAAGACAGAAAACCAGTCACGTGCACGCTCTATGGAGCACGCCAAATATATATGACTAGGTAATGTGACCCCAAGAGAGAGAGAGAGAGAGAGAGAAAGGCAGTGGAAAGACAGGGAGGTTAACTCCAAAGTTCACACTGCCAGGGCGACCTCCTGTTGCAACATGTGTACAGAAGGAAGAATGTACGGTTAGCAACGGAGGTTTAAAACGGCCGAAAATAAAATACATGTGAACATATTGAAAGTAAAATGAGTGCCTCTAGAGACTCGACGTCGTCGGTTACCGTTTGTTCATTGACATAATATTGTGTTTTCTGAGCTCGTTATTCTGAACCGTTCAACTTGAACTGACATTTTTTTTTTTCGATTCCCAAATAATAAAATGTGCTCTTTCTTCTCACGACCAGAGCTGAAGACTCGACAACGACAAGTTTAAGCGTGACCGCTGACGTTTCCTCAGCTACAAACACTCACGTATAGACTGCGCGGGAGAAGATGCAAGACTACTCTATACTCACGATAAGTGAAAGTGGAGCGCGTCGCGCCGCACTGCAATGTTGGGCATGGTCGGCTGCGGCGCTGTGCGTTAGTTTAGCCCGTCACCAAATCGGTCTGGCTCCTGGTGTTCCTCGGTCGCACATTTGTTGAACCCTCCTCGTTGAGAACTTGCAGTGCCAGCGGTGGTCGACGCTGCTACTGCTGCTGCTGTTGCTGGAGTCCGTAGGCACACTCAGTCGCCGAGTGCCCAGCGTCGCCGTCACGTTCGAGTGGGTCGCCGCGGCCAAACAACGTCGCAGAACACACGCCTCGAAAAAACAGACTGATTAGCGAAGCTGCCTCACTTTGCACAGTATATTAGCGGTGGAGCGGCGGCGTGCGCTCGTGGTCTGTCTTTTTTTTTCTTTTTTTTTAGGCTTACACGAGTGTCAGGAAGTGTTGGCTGCCTATCGAAGTGCTGCCGGCTGCTCTTTGTCCCGCAGCACCAATATATTGAGGGGAAAAAAAAAACGCTGCTTCCGCATTGCAATGTGCGAGAGCTGCACTGACCGCCTCTATCCGCGTTTTCTTGCACCGGCGTCTGCCAGCGACGAGATTAGAACCAGCCTTTTGTGCGCTTGCAAATAACTTAAACTTCCGCGGCTTCTCTGCAGAATGATTTATAACGTATCGCTATACATGGGGTTGGCGGGCGATAGTTGGTTTGTACCTATAACGATGAAAAATGGGACTCGAAACCACGTGAAGAAACGACCGGACAGTAAGGAGCGTCTCTTTACTGTGAGATCGTTTCTTCATGTGCATGGCTTCGCGCCGATTGTATACCGTCGCAAGAGCGAAGCTAGCATCTGCGCACGCCGTGAAGAAGTAACTGTAGTAACTGCGCCAAAATTTTGTCGCGAGGCTCTGCCTTCACGTACGCGTAACGAAAATACAAGTGCAGCCACCGCACGTACGTACACCGCGCAGTGGCTTACCGCCACTACGTTTAACCAACCACGGTTCGACAACAGATAGTGCTGATTATCAGCTCCTTTTCTAAAGCAAGACAGGCGGACGCTAAGTATAAACCATTGTTGGAGGACACTACGCGGCACCTAATCACTGTCTAGGCGATCGGTTTTGCTGCCGTGGTGAACGGGTCATTTCTCGGTATGGTAACTGTGTTATAAAGGTTCTGCACAGGGTCTGTTATGTGCTCAGTGAACACCCTATAGTGGTCTGAACCGTTATGTTGGGCGCTGTCGGATGCAGCGGACGCTGCGCTGCTTTGATCATGAAGCGTGTGACAGCAACCTTCGCCAGTGTTGGCTGAACATTTCTATTGGCCATTTTTGGTGCACCCTTAACCAAATCACAGCACTTTAGTTTTAGCATTTTTTTTTGTTCATTGAAACAAAGTTCGTGTAATCATAATATCTAGTAATTAGAGACATCGTTCCAAGCACATTGTGAAACTTATGAGATCTCATTTCCTTCAATAGCTGGATGCACTCTCGCCAGAAGGCACTCTCGTAATGGAGGCACTCTCGCCAGAAGGAGAACTTTACCGGATGGGAATTTGACTATGTAACTTCTCAGATTAAAGTCCGTTTCATCAAGTCCGAACGAGCTTGCGAGCAAGCCTGCGAGATTTGCGTCATTAGGAGAATACGCGAAGGGGCTTTGCTTTTGCGCGGTACGTGAGTCTCAACTTATCCATTGCGCTGTCAAGTGAAAAAAGAAATTGTCCAGTGAGAAAGGCTATCTTACTGCGGCAGCCAATATAACGAAGGTATATAAGCAACTGGGTCCGTCCGTCTGCCCATTACCCCGTCGTCATCGTACGGCCACATCTTCATGCTCAGCTTCATCCTCGCGAGGCGAGTCTAATTGAACTACACTCCATTTCATACTCACGCAACGAGTTCGCGCACAGAACTGGACCCTCCGCGGTAGCTTAGTGGCTATGGTGTTGGGCTGCTAAGCACGGAGGTCGCGGGGTCGAATCCTGGCCACGGCAGCCGCACTGCGATGGCGGCGAAATGCGCAAACACCCGTATATTTAGGTGGACGTAAAAGAACCCCAGGTGGTCCGAATTTCCTGAGTCCCCCGCTACGGCGTGCCTCATTATCAGATCGTGGTTGCGGCACGTAAAACCACACAATTAAATTCCATTTTTCATCGAACTGTACTACTACTCGTGTTTCGTGTTCACCTGATTTTTACATGCAGCTTTAAATTGAAAGGGCGTAGGTTGGACACCTTTTGAATTAATTTTTTTTTTTAGTCAACTGAAAGTTTCTTTCACGTGCCCTTTGTGCAGCGTCTTTGCAGCCCCTTGTGCAGCGAAGGGCCAAAAAGGAAAACCCGAAACAGAAAGCAACTGAAAGCCAAATGATCGATAACAACTTATAAGCAGTTGCATAACACTGTCAGCTCGTTTTCAAGGATGAAAACTTTTCTTCACCTATTACTGAGTGTATATAAAAAACAATTTCTCATAATTGTTGGCAATTACGAAAAAAAAGAAAGAACCAACCGAAATAACACACCGGATTGTTTTTGGGGTGAATGCAGGGGCTCAAAAAGTTATTACTAGGTTCCAGGGTGTTGACTGCTATGTATGAAACGGAGTGTAGTTGGCCCGGAGCAATTTTCCTAACACAACGCGAACGAACAACGACACAGAGAAGACGCGCGAAAAAAACGACAGTAAGAACGCTGACTAGCAGCTGATCGCTTATTCGGGAAATACTCCTCACGCTATATACGCACGTACACGACGGAGAAAACAAGACTTCGCCTACCACCACTGGGTGAGATGAAACTCGTGCTTCCGCGGCGATATGCCCTTGCAAGCCCACGAGATTTATCACGCAACTACGCAGCTTAAGAAAAAAGAAAGCTTTGTGCAGGGCTTTGTGTACCATGCTGACTTTGAGAATGCACTGCAAAATAATTAGCATCCTCAAAGATACTGAGGGTTTTAAATTGGTCGATAACTCACGCCCTCCCATGCTTTTTGGCCGTAATGCTGTGTGTTATAGACAGATTTACACTCTTTCACTTTTGAGTGTGTAAATTATTTTGCACCATGGTGGCGTCTGCGCACGTATTTGCGGAGGCTACAGCAGGAGGTACCGTCGCGGACGAAAACGATCTTGCGTGAATCGCAGGGGAGTTGTCCTTGAGCCGCACAAATAAAAAAATATACAATATAAAAAAGGCAACAAAGGAGGCGGTGGTGCGCCCTGCGATATATAGCCCGCGCTGGTCGCAGCAAATAAGATCAGAGCGCGACAGAATCGGCGTAGCTTTCTAATTTAAGCTTCCTGAAGGGGAAAGTCAGCTAAGCGCCGACAACCCACGAGCAGCGCATACCAATATAAGGTGAACAAAGACGCGAATGGGAAGGGGGGGCTTGACTGTTTTAACTGCGGAACGTACTCATATCGATAAAGTTGTGCGCTTTAGAATTTATGTTGGGGCAAGGGTATCTCTCGGAGTGATTGGTTTTCGCAAAAATAGGAGTTTATGAGAGCTTACCTTTACGACGCAATGAAATTTGCAGTTTCTAGGTTGTTCTTTTTTCAACGTTATTCAAATTCTAGTAGCAAAAAGGGAAAAAGTAAAGGCAGTCCATGTATATAGCCGCAGGATCGCCGGTAGAGATTACCGTAATATATGCACGCATATTTAATAATGTAAGAATCAGTCGTACTCGGCAAGTTCTTTCGGATCTAAAGAACGAATTGACATTCAAAACACCCTTTCAACGTTCCCACTGCATGGACACAAGACATGCCGGTAGATACAGCGCAGTATTGTGAAAGGACGGGCCAGTGTCGGTCATGCACCCTTAAACGATTCTGTCAACAACATATGCCACGTATTGTGAGAACCCATTTCCAGCAAGTTCAGCACCGGTATGTTGCGGTGTTTTGGTACGTAAAACACCGCAAATTATTTTCGTTACCTTAATGTCGCGGTGATAAAAATAGCAGAGACAAAAACTGTTCACGCGTGTCGAAGGCTGTCGGCAGTTCTGCCTTCATGTTTGGCTATCCGATCTGAGCGCAATACCAGAATGACTCGCTATACATACAGCTAACCGCAAGGAATGCTTCACTGCACGGCACGGTCCCGCTTCCTTTTGTTCTTGTTTTTTTCTTCCAACAGCAGCAGCATTTGCGGAAGCTATTAACGACCTTGCAGCTGTAACTCGTCTACGGTGTGGAGTATGCAGTCGACGTCCATGCGAAAGTTGTCACAAATGTGTCATCCTTCAGTCGACCGAGCGGCGCCTGCAGGCGCGTGACAAGGGGACGTAGACAAGTCATGCAAAACAGTAGACCCACCTTGCAGTTGCTTAACTATTTAGAGCAGTTCGTTTGAACTTTTCTTTAGGAGAGTGAACTTGATGAGCAGGTTGCGCGAAAAGATTGTAGCCAGTTTCTCGCACTTTTCATCCGCGAATGTAGCGGCACACTCACGTGAGCACAGCTGGTCAGGGCTCGGCATTCCCCCTCGAATGCCTATCCGCAATAAGGCGGCGATGGTGCTGCCATCTGCAGCTCGCTATCGCGGCGAATAGTCGAGGCGTCTTGGAGAAAGTAAGAGTGTACAACGACAAAAATGTTCGTCCTTGGATCAGCAGTGTTCATATCATGCCCCCTACCGTCTTGCGTCGGCATGTGCACATTTCCTTAATGCGTGCACGTGGAGTCGAAGGCAGGTGAATACATTTTAGCAACCTTCCCTTTCCCCTAATACGTGACGTGCATCGTCCAATTAGAGCTCAATGTTTGCTCCTCTATACAGTCATATGAGTCAACAAACTTATCGTTACTGCGTTAATTCTGGCAGTGAACGATGCAACAGTAGCATGAGACCGAAATAAATAAAGAAGCAGACTGAGGAATAAGTTATGGATTACATGCTTTGCATCGTGAACAGTGCTGGCGCCGTTTTCCTTTCTTCCTTAACACTTCGCCACTGAGCTTCATTTTCGAGTACTCTGTTGTGCTGCTTCGCCGTTATAGCCTTTTTTCTTTTTCTTTTTCTTTTTCTTTTTTGTGACAGCTGACGAGACCAAGCTGAGCTAATTCACTTAGCTGTGCGTCCCAGTTTTCGCAGAGCGACAGCACAGACAAAGAGAGAGCCGTAGAAAAAATGAGAAAAATAGGCTTCTTTTACTCTCACCTTATTTTCAGGGCACCTTCGTTATGGCGTTTCCTTCAATATGCATCTTTATAGATTTGATCAATACCTATAACAAAGGCTTAATTTCGTGCAATGGGTAACCCCTCTTGCCAGACAGGAAAAAAAGGAATTAAGAACGACGAGCCAGAAAACGGTGACGACGCCTTCGAACCGAAGAGAAGCCACAGTGAGGACCGCGATCAATGAGCGGTCTGCGCTAGACGGTGAGGCAGACCCACAGATGCTCAACTGAACAACGTCAGCGAATGTCCAGAAGGAACAAAAAGACAGAGAGAGAACGCCATTTTGGGGTAAGTACTTCCGCAGGAGGAACAACAAAACAAAAGAACTCGCGCCATTCTATCGACACTGGAAGATGGACGCGACGTCAATCGAATTTCAGGAGCAAATGCTGTTTGAGCACAGTTGGCGATGTTTGTGTGAGGTGTGTCGTCTTCACGCAACAGCGGCTGCTGTGCTCAAAGGACCGGCGCAGGGCCCACAAGGCCGCACTCCGGTCGCCTCAGAAGCAGTAACGCAGTGTTCTGTTGAAGGAAAGGAGAAAGAAGGAACAGGATACACTGGGAGCTAACTCGCGACACTTTATTTCGCAGCTCGTGACCATTTTTACACCAGGTGAAGGGTTCGACTGTGCTTATCAAGCGACAACACCAACATATTTAGTTTGGTTTATTTTTCATTTAGGGTTTAATGCTCGGTATGTCAGTGGCCAAGAATATTGCTCTGTGCGAGTGGGCGCTTGTCCATCTAATTTGGTCCGGTTTGGAAGACAGCGCTGTTCTTGTTCTTTGCTGTTTGAAACGTGACCGTTGGTAAATAATGTGCGCGCTGCCCTCTCACTGCACCTGCAGAAATCACGAAGAGGACATACCGATGTTGGCCATATACCGATTAGAAAGGTATTACTTGAAAACTATATACTGCAACCTATAGACAGGGCTAGAAGAGTGTCGTCATCGTCGTGAGAGGCTGGATGGGAAGACGAAGCTGTAAGTTGCGATCCAGGGTACGAAGGCGTTTCTTGCCAACTCGGGTGAATCCAACTGATTCCCGTGTATATGTGACACGCAAGCGCGTGAAGTATTTATTTTTTCGCTGCGATCGGCACTCGAAAACTGCATGCACAGCTGACGCCGTCTAGGCTATGCAGATCAGGCGGCTGTGTCCTCTTGATCACTCCAGTGGATGCCGAAGCGACTAGGCGACTATTTAAATAGTATCTCGCGTCGTTTGTCGACAGTGCGCGACGGTCGACTTGTGTGGTCTCTGCGACGAGGTGCTCGGCGGACTCGTGACGGGCCGTGCGGGGAGTAAACTCTGGAGAGCAGCCTTGGAGTCACAGAAGGTTGACAATGAACGAAGTCGCTCCTCATTAATGCGGTGGAGAAACAGTGGTGAGGTCGCAAACAAACGTAAGGATTCACAACATTCCGTACAGGTGCATGTATGCCTGCTTGCTTCGTGTGTTTAAAACACACCTATAATGCGATAACGTTGCAACGTTACAAGTCCTTTCGTATAAAGAACTATTTAAATATACGTTTACAAGCACTGATCAGAGTACTTCACTATTTACTAAAGTTACTTCGATTGCAGCATATAAGTAAGGTTAGCCAAAGTAAAATTTAATGACAGTGGGCCTTTAAGCCGCTGAATGAAACCGTTGACTTGAAGCAAGGTCGATAAATGTGGGAAGTGTACGAGGACCCTTCTTTCGACAGTTATAATAGACCCTGCAGACGATCACGTACTCTAGTGCCCATCGTCTCTGGAAGTTTCTCCTGGTGAGGCTATAAATGAGAGTGTCAAACGCAAGAGCTGGTGTTGTATGGGCTGATAGAGCGCACTATGGGGATAAACAGGGACGCATTAAAAAGAAAGATTTTTGTGCTTGTTATGCATGAAAGCAGTGTCAAAAGATGTTGCGATCAGCGCTGCTGTTCCTGGATACACAATGCCGTATCCCGATGCACGTCAAAGTTCATTCGCTAGTCGATAAAGTCTGGATTTAACAAATTAGAGGAACCTTCTATGTGCGTTAAAAACACATTTCGTCCTAAAGTACTGGAGAGGGTGACGTGGCAGGTTCCTTACTGTAAGGAAAAAGGGGAGAAACTGACTCATAAAACTGATTTAATGTACACTACTGTGGGGCATGGACCTATATTTTTCTTCTTTAACAATATTATTAGGCAGACATCTAGTAATATTGCACCTCCTAGCACAAGAACTAGTCCACTTACAGTGAATGTTGTGTGAATGGCTACCGATCATGCACGCCCCCCCCCCCCCAACAGCAGCATTACTTTAACTAAAATGAAAGAATTTAGTTATGTTTATGACAATGAGGAAAATATAGCTCGGCAGGGCAAAGCATCGATACTATAGTTCTTACTCTCGCCTATAGCACACTACTTCAACGTGGGACTATTTGCTTGTCAAGTGTCCCACGTTAAGTGTCGCTTGCGCTTCTAGGCCCCTATTTGGTCGCTCAATGTTCCATTTTATCTGTTGTGACGTTCGAACTCCCGGTTTCTTTGTACTTCAACCGGTAAGTGAGACCCCCGACCTATACTTTCAAAGCAACCCCACAGTCCCACAGATCCCGAGGCTGCCCCGTGTTCCCCCATAACTGGCAACGAATGACCACGCCTTCTATCGTGGGGGAATTAAGGAACTAGGAAGGAGCGTTATGTAACATACTTGAAGTAAGGAAAGTCGGCCCAACATACGACAACGTCGCGTTCAGCTTTAGTTACTTCTACCGCCACCTAGCTCTTTCTAAAAGACAACGGGTGCGACCGCAACGTTCCATGGCCACACCCACACATTGCAAAGACAATAAGGTCACAATAAAGAACCGAAGCAGCACGAGTCTATCGGGAGAAAAGGTTCACAGAGTGGTTGGCAAAGCCCCTCCACACAACTGCGCGTCGATTACAGCCTATACCGGGAGCCAAGTACACTGGATCGAGTCCACAGAGCATATGGTCACATGAACATGACCAACTTTTTGAGAGAGTAAAGGCTAAGGGGTGGTTGCGCGGAGAGTTGGGTTACAAAGGATGGCTCAGGCTCCCTCCTAGTTTACACAATGCTCCCTCCTAGTTTATTTCCTTCCTCCATGCATTTCTTTCAGTAGAAACCGCCATATTCCATTGGCACAAGCAGGAAAGAAGAGATGACTTTGCGCAGGATTTGTTTGGGTGTCATACACTTCGAGGCATCGAAGCAGCTTGAACCGAAGTGAACGACCAATGGTTGGTTCTTTTGCCATCAGGATGCTGAGTCGGCTGCCACAGCAAACCTTTAAATGATGTAAGCATTTGTATGCCTACCCAACGAGAAAAGCCGTCCGATCATCTGTCACGCAAGACCAATCGATATAAAGAAATTAATGTATAAAACATAATAAATTCAAAAAGAAAAACGTTGGCGGTCAATAGCCGCGTTTACATGAATGCGACAGTGTCGCATCGCATCGCATTTCTAGCGCATCACATTCATGTAAACAGCAGTAATGCGCTAGGAAGGCGCATCGCATTAATGCGCCAGGCGAGGGTAGATTTACGGGCGCGAGTCGACTCTCGCGGAACATGTAAACGCAAGATCGTCGCATTAGGAATGATGGGAAGGAATTAGCCATCAACATGGCGGCGGTCCCGGCTGCCCGCTTCGAATTGAATTTGGCGTTGCTTTTGTAAAATGCACTTCGTTCGCAGCAAATGATTGTGTAAACGGCTTTCGCTTAGTCTCAGGCCGCTTCGACGACATGGTATTTGGATACCCTTGTGGTGTTTTCGATATCGCTTCTCGTTTCGAACGAGTCGAAGCCTAACGAAAGAAACATTCGAGATGTCAGCGCTACCTATCGCTAGAGTCGGAAAATAGCCACAACGACGGCATATGGCCTCTGAGATCCGAAGATCTCGCTGGCCAACTAAAGCTGCAAAACACGGGCGCGGCTTTGTGTCCGCTACATTATAGCGTACGCTATAAGTTGCGTACGCTAAACTAAAACTCTCTATTTCTCGGCACTCAACCACCAACGTGCACTCGGCCTACTACCGGAAACCAATTACACCGGAAGTCGGTTGCACTTCTCTTATACGACACCATGTGGCGCTACATTCTCGCGAGAGTTAAGGCGCTACATGTAAACGGCGTCGCATGAGGGGTTAGATGTGTTTTATCATGATTGGTAATGGTTCGATGCGAATGAATATGGTGCCAACGAGTGATAAATGCTTATGATGGTTGGAGCAATTCCGATAAGATCAATAAGCCCAGATAAGAGTTGATAAGGGTCGGATCAAGCTCGGTAAGGTGTATAAGGCCCGTTAAGAGTTGATAAGAATCGGATCATGCCAGATAAGGCTGATAAGGACTGGATCGATTGCGATAAAGTTGACACCGATCGATAAGTGTTCATAATGCTCGGATCAAGTCCAATAAGGTTGGCAACAATCGATAACGGTTGTTAAGGGTTTATCCCGGTTGGGTCAAGTTTCATAACATTGATAATGACACCCTGCTGCATGGAGATGAGCAAGTGGCACAATGCTTACGCATACTTTGACAACTCCCAGAGGAGTTTCTGCATATATTTTTTAAGTACTTGGCGGGCAATCACCACTACTTTTATGACATTTTCTTCTTGGACGCCTTCATCAGCATTCAAGAAGAAAATTAGTTGAAGAAATGGATAAATTCTTCTTTTTATCACTCGCTCCTGGCGTGAAGAAGTGTGGTATAGCTTACCATACTCATTTATATGCCGGGAGGTGAGTCGTGCATAAATGCTACTACTACTACTGCTACTACTACTACTACTACTACTACTACTACTATTACTACTACTACTACTACTACTACTACTACTACTACTACTACTACTACTACTACTACTACTACTACTACTACTACTAATACTACCTTTGATATTGCTACGGGGATGTTGGGAATATAGAAAGGCTGTATTCACAATATATACACAAGCAGTCAGTGTAGTTAAAAAAATAGCTGACCAGCAACAACGCGCAGCAGCCAGCGTCTCGCGATCCCTTCTTCTTCCTTTCTCTTCTTTTATCCTTCCGTAGCAGCAGTGGCGTAGCTAGGTCGTCTAGCACCCGGGGCCCATAGGTCTTCTGTCACCCTCCCCCCCCGCCCCGGGTGTAGCCGGCGGAAATAGAGGTGTCTTCAGACGTATATGACACCACCTCCCCCCTGCTGGCCCCTTGCACCCGGGGCCCACGGCCCCCCGGCCCCCCTCGTTGCTACGCCACTGCGTAGCAGCACCCCTGGGTGCTGAAGCGCTGTCTCGGCCCATGGTAGGTGAAGAATTGCGAGCGAAGTATGGCTTCAGCCGCAAAACGTGCATGATGTCAACAGGCATCGGACTTGAGGATGGATCAAATTGTAACTGCGAAATTTCGTGATTGTCGTCGTTAAATTGACGTAGGACTTCATAGGGTCCTGTGCTGCGAGAGAGAAGCTTCTGGTAGAGGCCGACCCGACGACATGGTGACCAAAGGAGCACCGAAGCACCTGGGACGCACTTAACATCGCGATGGCACCGGTCATAATGCTCTTTTTGCATATGCTGCGAGTCCAATTAACGAAATCGGGTGACGTCGCACGCCATGTGTGCGCCATCGATGACAGCACGAACGGACTCAGTTGCAACATATGGCACAGGAGGGAAAATGGCGTCAAACGGCAAAGTGGGGTTGCGACGATACGAAAGATAAAAGGGTGAATGTCCTGCGGTGTCATGTGAGGACGCATTATACGCGAATGTCACGTAGGCCAGCGTGGCGTGCCAGTCGCGGTGAGCGTTGGAGACGTACATTCTCGGATCGTACATTCGTGGATCGCCCTGGTAAGGGCGAGGCAGCTTGCCAACCCAGCCTTTTCTAACTTGACTCATGGACTGCTCTTTCTTTAAGCCTTTATGCGGGATACAGCTCTATCCAGTCACGTGCAGCAAATTTTCGATAAAGATTAAGGGCGGGATATCGATTCTGTCCCCGGCTGAATGGGTCCAGCTTGACACTTAAGCCAAGTGATATAGAATACAAAAAGTGCACGCTACACATTTGACACCCGGGCGGTTTCAGATAAGATAACGGGAACAATGCTTGCGTTAGTCCTTCACAAGGCAGACAACAGATATCAGGGTTCCGTCCGAGCTCAGCGTTAAATACAGGTGCATCGTCTCCTACACGAGTGAACGAGTTCTTACTCATTCGGCGTTTACTTCTTATTTTTAGTTGAAAGATTAATGAAGAATGCATCTCGTCGACCGCGCTATTGTGTAATGAATTTGTGAGATAATGTTGAATCGCTTCACTTGAACGAGGCCGGGGCACTCACCATGGCTTCTTATGCGCACCATGTTGTACTTTATTATTACTGAAAGTGACTTGATAAATTGATAGATTTTTTTCGTCACAGTATCTTAATACTTCCCGCAAGCAAGCTGAGAGAGAATTTCCTCCATAAGGGATCTTTCACTGAAACTCAAATAACAATTAAGGAAAATATTTTAATTCAACTCTAACACCCTTGTCTAAAAACACAATATGATCTTACTGGATATATTCTTATCATTAATCGGTTAGTGTTCGCTTGTGACATAAAAGGGCAAGTACGAGGTTTCTAAACTAATTACCTAATAAGTGACTAATTCATAATCGACCTAATGAAGAATGTTCAAGATGGACATTGATCACATAGAAATATGACACAGCTAGACGCTACGCATGGGGAACTGTGGCTTTTATTATTTCTTTACTAGATTTACTTTCAGATGAAGGCGAAGCACATCATCCCCAACAATAATGCGGTTACTTAGATATTCGCTTCCTTAATTTCGACAGAGCGATT